>NC_032026.1:11244560-11245305 GCF_001865875.1 Lupinus angustifolius | reverse complement strand
ATGCTCCCTCCTGGAACATCACGGACGGTAGCTCCAAATCTGAGCAAAGTTGTCTACCTGACGAGCACACGTCCGAAAAGCAAGCAATAGAAAAGAAGAGAAATAGAGAGAGTAAGACATCTAATGAACGTAAATTCATTGACAGCGTGGACTTACTCAGAATATTACACTCAGATATGAAAAACAGTTCATATATATATATATAACATATTACATTATAACTCAATTGTTCTCGTAAACAACTATCCAATTTACATGAGTAATATAACCAAACACATCAATTGTTCTCATAAACAATTATCTAATTCACATGAGTAATATAACCAGACTCATCAATTGTCCTCATAAACAATTATCTAACCAGCCTATGTAATGTAAACAACAGTTATTCCCATCAATATCATAATTCACCATTTATCAATATATCATTCATCGACAAGATGTCATGACTATAATTAAATAACACTTAAGTGGGGATCATACTCCAAATAATAACATACACATATAATATCTATCACTGACATTATAACCCACCATTTATCAATATAAACAATAATATATCAACATAAATTTCATAAACAAATATCATAACCATAATTAATAATATGTGCATAATGTTAATGATGCATGATGTTTGTAACTCAAATGTCGGAATCCACTTCCACAAGTGCAATATATGCATGCTATGTCATGATCATTCACCTTACACCAATATCCTCCCAATAACCTAGTCGGAAATAAATCA
>NC_032026.1:11243845-11244460 GCF_001865875.1 Lupinus angustifolius | reverse complement strand
ATAGGATGAGGACGAGGATGAGGAAAGGATGAGGATGAGGAAGTGGATTAGGATGAGGATGAGGATGAGAAAGTGGAAGAGGATGAGGATGAGAATGTGGAAGAGGATGAGGAGGAGGATGAGGATAAGACGAGGACGAGAATGAGGACGAGGATTAGGATGAGGATGAAGATTAGGATGAAAGATGAGGATGAGGATAGGATCGNTTCTGCAACAATCATATATCTTCAAAAACATCCAAACATAAAAATATTGGGTTCTTAAAACCCAAGTTAACTCCAAAACCTTTGAGATGGTTTAGGAGATTCGGGTGTCACATTCGGACACCACTATGTCATGATGTGTTCTCTCTCACCTTAATCAAGTGTGCTTTAACTCGTCAACTAAGGGTGGTTTGGTATCAAGGTTCGAACACCGAAATCTTCATAACTACCACAATAAAAATTCGTTAGTTTCCGATATTTCTAAAATCGTTATTAAAATACTTAAAATCATTTCTTTTTTTCTCATCGTGATTATACATCCATTTCATCCATCCGGTCCAACATCACGTGTTCTTGATCATCCTTTTTCATCGAAAGTTCGTTCACGATTTCCATTCATTTTAAACGTACG
>NC_032026.1:11242262-11243745 GCF_001865875.1 Lupinus angustifolius | reverse complement strand
TAAACCTTAACATCCTTTTTAACAAAAGTTTCTATTTTTCCAACATGTTCCAAGCCATGGTTTAAGGTTAACAACAAAAAGAAATACATACATTCTCATTTTTCCAAAATACTTCCTAAATGTTCCTTTGATTTCATCATCACCCCATTTGGCTAAAACAACAAAATATATGTAGTAATACATTATAACAACTCCATGAACACAAGTTGTTCATGGTTTCAACAAAATATTTTCATAAGTTCAAGAACATCACCATTTTCGGTTTTGAGGAGAAAATGAGTTAGAAAGCGTTTTAGAAAATTTCAACGGTTGAATATTGTGAATACCCAATTTCGTCCGAGGTCTTTTTTAAATTTTAAGGAAGTTCAGGGACCGGGTCACAATTAAAAAATACTCACAGGACTAAGCAATAATTACCCTAAACTACCTTTTATCCTTAACCTAAACCTAAGCGAGGCTATAAAAAGCCCCACTTAGTAAACACTCAAGGGGGGATTTCAACAACTTTAGTAATAAAAAAGGAAGTTTTATCCCATTTTTTTCAAAAACAACACAGTTGCCGTCTCCCTTTCTTTTAAAAAATCTGGCAGCCCCATCTCATAAACGAGATTATAAATTAGGTTACCCTTAAACTCTAAGGAGCAGCTATTAGAGTATCTTGAGCAGTTTTTCTTATTGGCAAACCAAGAAGGGAGGAGACGAGACTCTATTACCTAAAACAACATACAAGGTTCATCTCTTCCTTAAACCCATCTCAACTCACTGTTCATTTTTCTCCTTCTTCATTTCTTGTCTAAACTTATTGTATATAAATGTAAATATTTCATATCTTGATACATTAACATTGCTATTTTCCTTTTATAGTTTCATGCTTATAGTCCGTTTTTTTGTCATTGTTATATGTATGTATTTCATATTATGTTACTTTGGCATAACCTATATCATTCTCATTTTTATTGCTTCATGTTTATTAGTCCCATGGTATGAAATAAAACATAACTAAAGAGAAATGAATCTTCTTCTCATTTACCATTCTTCCAGTAATTTCATTTTCTCATTCCTTTGTTCTTTTTAAAAAAAATTGTTTTCTTTTGTTTAATTACTTGTCACGTGTATGTTTATTTAACAAAGTGCATATGCCTCAAATTCATTGTTGCAGCTTTACTATTTAGTCATTTAGGCTTGTATATATTATTTAAGTTATAGTGTTTAATTATTGTTTGCAATTTTATTTTGCTAAGTCTTCTTCTCTGCAGATTGTATTTATATTATATGTGTTAAGTCTTGTCCTTTGGAGTTTAGGATAAGATTTGTTAAATAAATTAAAACTCTTCAAAAATTTCTAGAGTTTAAGTAAGAGTTTAGGAGATTGGTGAACGAACCGAACCATATCTTCCCTTCCCTTCGAATAGAAAGTGGTGAGTGGTTGTCGTACTATCTCTTCTTTCTAGGGTAATGGGGATGGCGGTAGGTGGTCAGTGTC
>NC_032026.1:11204944-11242162 GCF_001865875.1 Lupinus angustifolius | reverse complement strand
ATCTCATCAACATCCATTGGTTGAATGTTGAGAGATCAAGGATTAAAGATGAAAGAACAAATGAGAAAATGAGAAAAAAGATGAAGAGAGGATTTACCTTCTCTTAGAAAATTTTGAAATGAGAGAGTGTGAGAGTGAAGAGTGAAGTGTGAGGGTTTAAGGAGAGAGGGAAATCAGATTTCCTCTAGGCAATGATGAAAAAAATCTCATAGGGTGGCTAGTGATGATTTCATGAGATATGGGTGAAAGTGATGTGAGATTTGCTTTATAAAAGACAAATCTCACATCCCAATGCGAAATGATCACTTCGCGGACAAGAGCGTAAACATGTTCGAGTATTATCGGCCAATACTCGATCGGGTATTATAAATCACCTGATCCTAATATCCGATTAGAATTTCGGATTTCGGCATTCCGAGTGAAAAATATTTAGAAAATAGGTATGAGTGTACTCAGGGTCTATATTGACTCGAAATGAAATTACGAAACCAATGGTGCAATCGGAATTCGATTCCGAGTTACGAAACTCAAAAACCACTTTTTGAGCCGTATCGAGTGGATTTCGGCCCCGACAGTGGTTCAAAACCGACTGTCTCCGAAAATTACCAAAATTTACCACAAAATAGGAAATAAAATTACAAGACTAAAACTCAACTAGAGTTTCGTCTAATTATTTACCAGAAATTCCCAGAAATTCATTTTCGAAAATATAAACTAGAATCCTCACTTTCTTGATCTTGTAGCCTTGAGTGCGGTTTCGTTCTTTTCTGACTCTTCATTCAGTGTCAAGCGCCCTAACTCCATTTCATGTTCTTGGAGTTTCCCAAACAGAGTAGCTAATGGCATGTTGTCTAAGTTCTTTGATTTCATTATCGCAGTTACCTTTGGTTGCCATCTCGTGTCAAGACACCGCAAAACTTTGTTAGACAAATCACCATTAGTAAAAGTTTTATCAAGGGCGGCCAAATAATTTACAACATGAGTAAATAGTTTTTGCATATTACATATAGATTCATTAGGAAGCATGCGAAAAAACTCATACTCATGCGTAAGCGCATTTATTTTAGTGCGCTTAACTTCACTCGTGCCTTCGTAGGTAACTTGCAAAGTATCCCACATTTCTTTTGCATTAAGGCACTGCGAGACTCTAAAGAATTCGTCATAAGATAAGGCCGAAGTAATGATGTTCTTGGCCTTAAGGTCAGGTTGGACCTTTTTTTTCTCAATATCCGTCCATAAGCCTTTAAGCTTTTCTTTAGACTCGTCATCCAACATATGAAGTGGAATGTATGGACCATTGACAACGGAATCCCAAATGTCTGTGTCAACTGCCTCGATATAGATTCTCATACAAACCTTCCAATAGGCATAACCATCGCCACTGAATAAGAGAGAGTGATTAATGGATGCGCCATCACCGCCAAATGGGTTAGTAGAGCCCATATGTAGTCCCTTCAGGATCACGCGTATGCGGTTGAGCTAGCACGTCGTACTAGCTCTGATCCACTTGTTAGGTATCAGTGGTAGAATACACCTAGAAGGGGGGTTGAATAGGTGTGGCGGAGCTCAAGTTCCACTTTTTGGGTTTTTACACACTTGCTGAAAAATGTCCAAGTAATCAATTAAGCACTATTCTAGAATGTAGAAAATCTTGTTTAACAGCTCTCTTGCACAACAGGTTACGAGAAATCAGGCAATGATATAACATATATTTTTACACAAAATTAAACTAGTTATAGCACAGAACCAATATACAAATTGTCATGTTATATCATGCAATATTACAACTTGAAATGTAAAAGATAAAGGGATAGAAAAGATTGCACAAGGATTTTATCATGGTTCGTTTTGCGGTCCACGACAAAACTACATTCAGGCATCCCCTTCTGATCTTGAGAGATTTTCTTTTTCACTATAGAACACAATGTATACTTACACACACGCTTCCATTTACAAGACTCGAACGGTCCTTTCTTAGAACCCAAAGAACTTCGTCACCTTTGGTTTGACCTTTCCTAAAATTGCCTCCCAAGAAAACCTTTCTTACCGCGATTCGGCCCCAACCAAGATATTGCTCTTTATCCCAAGACCTCCAAATCTTTATGAAGAACACCTTACTTAACCGCAGCTAGGATTTTCCTAATCCTTGAGTTATAATACTTTGAGTTATGAATGAGTACTTAATACTCGGATTTTACAATAAAGATCAAAGACTAAAACCTAAGCAAGAACTCATAAGACTTCCTAGTCTATATGAATGTAGATGCATGAGGTTTCTGAAATTATGCAATCATTAAAAACTATTTCTTTTTCTTTCCAAGAAACACAAGAATGATACAGTAAAGCTTTTCAAAGAACATGCAATATGAATATGAAACTTAAAGTCTTAGCATGGTCTAATCTTTCTCCTAATGCAACATGCAATATTTTCTCCTAAATATGATCGTGAGTAACTCGAAAATATGCAGGGAAAATGATGTAAAAATGTATGGATTCTTATGCCATATATGCTGAGATTTTACTTTAAATAGAAAGTTGTCTAAAGTCCTAGTTAATCGATTAAGTACTCATTTAATCGATTAACGTGTTGTTGAAAATAACTGTTTTCAGTTTTTCAATTTTCTGTTGAAACTATGATTCTATTAATCGATTAACAATATTCATAATCGATTAAACACTGTCTGTTAATGGATTAACAGAATTCATTATCCATTAAATAGTGTAAAATCAGCTTGTTAATGCATGGTGAACTACCTATATGATATATGATCATGCAATACATGATTTCCAAATATAATACTTTTAATGCACAAAATCAATGCATTCAAATGCATGAACCTAATTATCATATATTTCTAGATGATGTCTCATTTTAGTGGATTAATTACTTTATTAAGTCTCGTAAGACTCACACATATGTTTACCTAACCTAGACTCAATATTTATGACAATCATCTTAGACTTCTAAAAAATAATAAAGAATTATAACCTAAGTCTAATAAGTCACCATTTGAGTCATCGATATATTATATGTTGATTGATCTTCAAGATTGTCTTCATCAAAACATATATCAATCTCCAATGGCTCACTTCACTTTCAAATATCACAATAAATTCTTGTGGTTGGGATAGTTAGTTTCCAACCAAATAGCATGAGTTTGATTGACACAATGCATGATTTTCTTCTTTCTTTAATGTGGGGATTTTACAACAACAAAAAATGGTATAACATGTGAATATCTACCACCATACCATTTCATCACTCATTTTATGTATGCTAACTTTAATATTAGTAGTAAGTTTATGACTCAATATATTATTTTACTATAATAGCAATTTATTGATATTTTTATAGAAGTCATTTGAGTCATTATTGTAACGAAAAAAACTTACATTTTCCATTTGAATTTTGATGTTGTTTTTTCTTCCTTTTTTACCAACAATATATTTATATAATAATGAGATAATAAGATATAATTTATTGTGTTGATAATAAATTATAATTGGCACTACTTGACAATAATACCTTATTTGTTAGACTATTCACTGATTTTGGATTTTGTGTTGAAATGTTTAGGAAACAAAAATAATGGAGGATTATAGCTTTAGAAAAACTACTAAAGCATATTTTCTAAACTTCTAAGCTAGTGATGAGAGATAAGCCTTTTCATTCATTTTATCATTTAATTTTTCAACAAGTGATATTTTTTCTCCAATAAAATATATGTTGACCGGTGTCCTTAAAAGCCATTTAAAAATGAAATATTAGTAGACATAATAAAATTTTAATATTTATATATTTTTTCGAGACCACATCTATGAGAGGTATTTTATGTTCAAACGTGAAATATCCAAAAGATAATATGGCCAACTCTCCTAGGTGTTTTTACAGAAGAGAGATTGGACCTAAGATTTTTGTTTTTGGAGAATCATGTATGCATCATTTAGACAACAAAAAATTAACACATATATCTATATATGCATCTACTAACAATGGAATAGTTTGTTAAACTATTGGTGTATCATTTGTCATTAAGGTGTTAATGATGATAAACTCCTAAATAAAAACAATACACATTAATGGTGAATGACGTTTTGACTGTGCAAATTTTTTTGATAGTACATAAATATTAAACTCTTAATCGAATCATACATTGCTAATATTTATGTATTTTTAATAATAAAAAATTGTTAACCAAAAACTCCCATCATCCTCATGAGGAAATAATCTCTTTTGTGGTGGTCAAATGTTCTTACTATCTAGTATAGTTATTAAGAATTAAACATTAACATTTGATCTTATGTGATATATAGGGATCCAACAAAGTTTTATACATCTAGATTAACTCCTTGTTTTGGTAAAATGATTAAATATTTGAATAAAAACAAATTTAAAATTATTATTTGGATTACTTTAATTATTAAAATTGATTATCATTACAAATTAGTAATTACTGTAAGTTATTACCAAAAGTTGTGTTGACTCCTTGCAACTTATGAATTGTTAAATTGAAAGAATAAATTGTTAACTCAGAAATTTTGGTGTGAGTTGAAAAAAAATGATTGTATTAACTAGGTAAAAATTCTCATTGTTGGTATTAAAATCACATATATGTACATTTAAACCCACATAAACCCACATATATGTCTACTAACTAATATTTTGTACCTAAGTTGACCCAAAAATAAAATACTTACAATAAAAAACATGGTGTTTTTTGGAATGAGGATCACATGTCTCATAACATAGTCAGACTTTTCTCTAGTAATGGAGAGGGAAGTGCTGTATAAAATAAAACGAAAAATATGATAAAAAGACAATTATATCATTTTATTTATGTTTGTAATAACATTTTATCTTAAAACTAAGTATAAAAAGTTCACTTCTCTCTAATAATGAAGAGGACCCTACTTCTCATAACCCTGTCCCTATTCCTACCTTATCCAATCAGGTGTTCACACATGAAATAAATATATATAATTTTATATTCATAATTTTAGTTAAATAAATTTTCTCTCACCTCACCACATTCCTCTTTTTCTCTCTCCTACGTAACACAGAACCAATTTCTCTTTTAATCTCTTTCGCATTGCATACAACAAAGTATCAGTTGTGAACCAAAAAAAGCAAATCAGCAGCCGTGGGTTGCATGATAGCAGCCATCTGATAGAAAAGGATTCCATGATACTGAACCGATCTTAACTGGGATCGTAAATCTCAAGTTTGTTTATGAAAAGCAGATCTAATTATATTAGTGTCTATAATTGATTTCTTTTAGATAATATTAATAGATAGGGCCTTGTTGGTAAGTGCTATAAGATCTCGTATATTAGAACCATCAATATGTTAGATACCTGGGACTCCATTGGTGAAAGCTGAGCCACACCTCCATTTACGCAATTCTGCTATAATAGTTTAAAAGTTTAATTGTATAGTTTGAATCAATTATTCCAACCTAATTTGAAACCCCCAAATTAATTGTAAAGTTTGATTATTATGTAGGAATTGCTTATGCATAATTATTGTTTCATTGTGGACTATTATGGAGGAATAGATTATTATGTAGGAATTGCTTATGCAAATTATGAATATAAATTTCTTCTCCATAATTCTAACTCAATGAGGTGTTTGTCAAATTTTGGTAATGGATTATTATGGAGGAATTGCTGCTTCACAATTATTTAGAGAGAAAGGGGAATGTGGTAAAGTGAGGTGAGAGAGAAGGAGAACCTGGTGAGGTGAGAGAGAATGAGGAAGTTGGTGAGGTGAAAGAAAATTTATGTGAATATATAAAATTACATATATTTATTCCATGTGTTAACAACTAATTGGATGAGACATGAATAAGGATAGGAACAATGATATGGTTATGGGATAGATGATCTCCATCCGTTTCTTAGTAGTTACCATCACCATTGAAGGCGAAGTAGCATTATGTGAAGTACATGAAAAAGTGAGACGCTAAAAGATTTTCTCTGTAGTCATGTCATATCCAATAACAACATAGGTTATCAGATGACATAGATTTTGAGATTCTCTTGGAGAGTATCTAAGAATTCCATTGTTTTAAAGGTGGTCTCAATTGTCATATTGAGTCCATTTAAATGTTCATTATGAAAGTGATCTTGGTGATCCAAAGCCATAGTTGGTTCAATCACACTCTTTATAATCGAGTTCTTCTTATAGGCTGAAGCAATATTGACGAAGTTGTTTATCCTTACAGTTTGAGGTTGTTATAGATTTGATAATTTCACTTATAAGTTGCTTGATTCTATCCAGATGAGTTTGTAATTTATTTATGAGAGTGATTGTTCTTTTTAAGCTTTGATAATTAATAGCTTTCAACAAAAAAAATAAACTTAACCTAGTGCGTTATGGATTGTTTGTTGTTATTAATAATTCTCACATCATTAATCATCTTATTTAAACTTTTGTAGTGATGATAGATGATATGTTGGTACTATAAAAAAGTTGTTATTGCACAACCTCTTTCTTACCATGTTATGCTCTTGTTTTTAATTTAATTTTTATAGCAATATTAGTTAATATTGCACAAATAGTTTGTCACATATAATATTATTGACTAAGCAAATTTATAACCAAAAAAATTATACAAATTTAATTTATAACAACGTTGATGCCAAAAATATTTGGGAGACTATAAATTGTGTTATAACTGAAAGTACAATTATTCTATAGAACAAAATAAGATGTTTACTAAATTTACTAGATTTGTCATAACCTATAGCAACTTTGTCGTCCCGAATAAAATGGAGACAAAAAAAACACACAAGTACTGAACTTTAGACATGGGCAGGGAATATATGCAGACTAGACTAATGTGTTTTCAATCACATGACAATCTTCATCCCTTGCATTTGTTTGAACATCTCTTCCCTGTAGCTTAAAAATTCCTCATCAATTTCTATACACAAATTTGAACTTTGTAGCTACATTTCCAATGTACTAAACTACTTTATTTTGCATTCACTATTACTTATGTGCATTCCAAAGATGGGTGATATTTTTTCACTAGAAGCACACGGCATTCTGACATTTATGTTCGTACTATGCCAATTGATGATCTGATCAAATGCTTCATTAGATAGTTGCATCACAAGAGTATTTAGGGGAATAAAAATGTAGTGGAACTCCTATAGAAGGGTCTTTGTATATCAACATCTATTTGTGAGTTCAATTTTAGAGTAAAATGAAGGGAAAATAGATTTTAGAGTTGTCTCATAATGGCTTTGAAACATTTCATTATCTTTTATTTTCCTTTAAAACTCATTTTGCAAGTAGAGCTTTAGAGTCTATGTTCATAAAAAAGAGTAAGTACTCATTTCAGTCTATCATGTTTATCGACATTATCAGTTTGGTCTTTCAAAAAATGAAAAATTCAAAATGATTCATAAAAATTTCAAATGTAGGTCAAAATAATTATTTTTAAGGTCAAATTAGTCTCTACCAAGTGTTGTAAAATATGTTAAAAATGACAAATTTAATTTGCATTTGACATTTTTAGGGACAATTTTAAGTTTTCCAATTTTTGGCAACCAAACTAGTAAAATAAAAAAAAACATAATAAACTAAAATGTGCATTTATCTTACCCAAAAAAATGCCATATATACATCTTACACCTTGATACAAAACCCTTCTTCCTTCAGCCAAACTGTGAAAAGAAACAATCACTAGAATCCCCAACATTTGGGAAAGATGGGCTAGGAAAATATTTAATATATAACTTCTTATTTTGAGGAAGATGATAATCTAACATTGCAAAAGAAAAAAAACCAATTTTAACTTAGTATTTAAGTCTTGAGCATCTATTCCATAGATTGATTTTATGGATTGGGCTTGATGATTTGTTGAAGTACTAACATCAACCTTCTCCTTAATCACAACAAATATATATAGTTTATCTTGATATAACAAGCAAAGAAGGCTAGCCTAAATATTTATCCTGGTACCTAATATATATTCTTGTTGGAATTGAAATTTCCAGTCTGCAGAATATTTACTCTATTTATTCACAATTAAATTAAAATTTTAATACAAAACATAGCGTACTTGTTTATTACTTGATCGCTTTTTAGATTCAAAAAGCCTTTCTATAAATTTTTATACTATTTATACTTCAAAACAAAATTATTATGTAAATGGCATTGACAATTGGGCTTCCTTGGCTCTATATAGTATAATAAATATAATTATACTATTAATTGGTAGTATAATAAATTTAATTTTGTAATCTCAAGAAACGAATTGATAGTAGCATAATTAGTTGTATCCTATTTTATTCTTACTAATAAAGCTCAACTTTTAGTTTTGTACTTTCTCATAAACCCTATAACACAGTATAAAAAACATTATTTATATAAACAACGACATTTATTTTTTATTTAAAAAAGTGACACTTGTCGTATTCTATGATTGATAATTCCTGAAATGATTGTGGTTAACAGATTTTAACTTAATTAATAATTTGAGGATTAAAAATTAACAGAAAATAAGATAATATTTTATGAATGATGCTGATTGATGAAAGGTTCCAAGAATTGCTATAGTTTAAGCGTGACGTTATAAAATACAATTGTAATAAAAACTAATATACTTCTCAAAGTACATTAATAGTTGTTAATGGCTTAATGCTAAATACATCCACGCACGAAAGGTTTAAATAAAAAATAATTGTGAGTCATTTTTAAAATGCTGTGCTTTGATTTGCATTTGACTTTTCACCCATCATCATTGTTATTTGTTTTCTTAAACTTCATTTCAAATTATGATCTTCATGAAAGATAAATATTTATTTTTCCTTTAATCATAAAAATGTTATTTCATCACATATAAAAAGATATAAAATTATCTTACCATATTATTTTCTTCATTTATTTTTATAGTATTTGTCTTTCCATTAATGAGGATAATTCTTATTCCATCTCGTGACACCAATCATTTTAAAACTTATGGACATCACCTTATGTCTTTAGAGTATAATATCTATGTATTGTCATTATAAATATTTATATACACTTAATATATTATTCATCATTTATTTATATTAATTTTTCTGAAGAGTCAATAATAATTAAACATGAATAGTGGATAATACATTTAGTATATAAAATTCATACAGTTCATTCATCTTTTTCTCATGTTCTTATAGCTTTATTAATTTATTTTACTTTAGTTGTTCATGTAGGTGAAAGTGACATTTTCCATTTTTGAAAGTATTTCATACTTTGTGGGAAAAGGGTACAAAAGATTAGCTATGGATTAAATGAAGTGGAAGGGAAAGCTTAGGGGGTGGTCATTTTTGGATTGTTACCTGAATAGAAAATGAATAGCTCAATGTTACTTTTAACATATTATATACAATTTCAAATATTCAAAAATATTACTACATGATTAGGTTCTGTAAACCAAATATTAAAGATTTGATTTTTTGCTTTATACAGAAAAAACTTTGGTCAAGAGATGCAAAACTCACAATTTCCATGACCCAAAAGAGAGACATACTTGATATATGAAAAAAGTGAGTCATTTCTAATATTAGAAAAACAAATATTTCAAAAATAAAGAGAAATATAACATGTTGTATCGTATTTATGTATTTAGTTATAATAAAATGATATTTTTGTCATTAAAAATAAAAACCAAAACAATAAATTCTCTCTAGTACTGAAAAATAATATTATTTGAAAAAAGTGGGTAAAATGTGCCAAGCCATGTCCATCCAAGGTGCCAACTATGACAACAAGGAATATGAATACATGACAAAATCTGAAGTGTGTTTTCAGTAATAATGTGAAAGAGAAAACCACATATATTTTATGTCTGCTAAGTTCTCATTATTTAGAACAAATAAAATGTTGTGTTGTTAGGTTCCAAGGTGGTGGTTGAAGAGTACAAGTCACATTTCCTCAATAGTGCTAGATTTCAAAAGTGCAAAAAATTGAGGGAGGTGTGTGACATCTAGTTTTCTTTACAATATTATAATCATTAATCATTTTTTTTGGGTACTGTCAAAGGTATATCTTCAACGTCTTTTGTGTAAGAAATTAATCTTTTTCAAAATGTATGATTGACTTTCTCAACAAGTGTCACTATCAGAAATCAAATATTGGCCTTTTAATCATCATGTGAATTTAGCAAAGCCTTACACTATTATACCAACGCTTTCATAATCTTTAATCACTTTGGATGCAAGGGAATGATATCATTTCAATTGAAAAGTTGTTG
Source organism: Lupinus angustifolius (assembly GCF_001865875.1). Classification (NCBI taxonomy): domain Eukaryota; kingdom Viridiplantae; phylum Streptophyta; class Magnoliopsida; order Fabales; family Fabaceae; genus Lupinus; species Lupinus angustifolius. The sequence continues at coordinate 11,231,915 of NC_032026.1, read as the reverse complement.
AATTTAGGAAAACTAATTGATTTAACAAACTCAAAGTTATGCTCTTTTATTTGTATATCCAAAAAAAAGTATGATATTTTATCAAAAGTTATAGGTCATGATAACCTCTAGGGATACCTTTGTTTGTAAGATCGTTTTAGCTTGAAATTAAGAGTTTTATAAATCAGAATTCAGTTTTGGTAGTGATAGAGATTTTTAGGCTAATTTTAGGATAGATTTGTGGGAAAAATAGAAAAGATATGAAGATGGAGACACCACAAGCTTAAGAGCTTGATAAGTCAATGATATTCACCACAAGAAAAAATCTTGATAAGAATTTAGACGTCACACCGAGAGGGTGACGAGTCTTAGAACGCCACAAGAATAAGGATCTTGATAAGTTCGAATTAAGGAGCTTTGGCTCAACTTTAGGAATTCAATCCAATTTTTTTCAAAAACAAAACTTAACTTTGATTAATGATCAAATAAAATATAAATAGGCAATCTGCCTTGCTGAATAAAGATAAGACTAAGATAGAATCCTAATTATCTTCTAATAAACAAAATAAAATTCCTAATTAATCATGTAGATAAGATCCTAAGTGATTATGTGCATCAAATTAGGTTGGTTGAGTTGAAATTGCTTGCTTGACTTGGTCTCCACGTTTTTGCTTGATCTCCAATGCCAAAAGTTGTCAAATTCAATTTGACTTGTGGCTGATTGAATTGTGATGATTAAATCAACTTAATCTTCACATTATCTCTAAGCAAAAATATGAGATTAATTCCCATAAATCAAGCATGCTGGATTTCAGATCTTTATCTCCATATTATCTTCTTTAATTAATTTCCCAACTCATATTACATGAATAATTGAAATAAACACTTGAACATTTAAATGAAATAACTCCTAAGACAAAATTAAATCCTAAGACTATCCATGAGAATAAATTCTCATTTATTAAACTTAAGCAAATAAATAAACTAAATACTTTCATAATTTCCTTCCATGAATATGAACTTCAAGTGACTCTCCTAATTATAAGATTGATCTCCATAAATTATAGGTTGCCCCTCTTAATTTACATCAACATGTATCTAATATATTGAGTGTATGTCAAATTCACAATGCAGGAAGAACTAAGACATTTACCATGATATAACAAATTGAAGCACCCCTTGTATTTTTATCCATAAATATTGTTTGATAAAAACAAGTGTCATAACATTTGGATATTTTATGATATAATAGAAATGTGTGAATAATAAATTGCTTCCATCTCATTTCAACTCTTGTTAACAGAGATATCATGTTCCAATCCATTTTATTTCAAACAATCTAAATAAATTTAACCTGATATTATTTCATTACATTCTACTTCATTCATCCCTTAGAGGAGCAAAGAAAGTTTCATTGAGAGAAACAAAAATTGAAATAAAAACAACATTAAGCCTATTTGAATACATTTGCCTTCAAGATATGTTCTTTTTTGCTGTATAAATATCCAGGGAAGGAGTAAAAGAACATGGTATTTTTTTAATAATTCATGTCCTTTTATCACCAATTTCCACCCTTATTAAACAAACTCAGCATTCTTTAAAAATATACTTAGAAAAAGGAAAGAAAGAGAGAAGAAAGAACAAGGAAAAAAACCAGAAGTTAGTTCTATTATCAAGTATACCAATACCTCCAAGTCTTTGTCACAAGCATTTTATTAATAAAAGATTGACTAGTACTCATGCATATAAAAATGACAAGTTTTAATTAAATACATCATCACAATAATAGAGTGATTCTAAATATGGAAAGGCCAAAGTATTAATTAACTAGCCACAATAATGGTTGGGTCACAACAGCAGCATTCATCAAGTAAGCAACAGCAACACAAAGCTGCTAGGCTGCAAATATGCACAAAACAAGCAATCAAAACAAAATTAAGCAAAAGCTTTTAACAACTAAGGAATCTGGTTACATAATATCTGCATGGATTAAAATATAAATAATTAAATAAATGATATTTTGGGTTAGTGGTAGGAGCAACATCACTTTCTACTTTCCATATACATCTATATATATATATATATAACTGGACCACATCTTCTGTCCCAAAGTTTATACCACTTCATGTACTATCTGTTTCCCATTAGTTAGAAAAGTGAAATATAAATTAAATATATGTGAACATTATATTTTCTGACCAATGAGAAATGCATGATACATGGAGTAGTACAAATTTTGAGATAAAAGATATACTCTTGTATATAACTGCTTATGCTTACCATCCTTCAAGGAAACCTGGTTCTCTTTTGGGTGGTGGTGCAGGGTAGTAATGTGGAGGTGCCGCCACCGGAGGCGGTCCTTGATAAGGACCTGTAGGACAAAATCATAAGTCATAACTAAGGTTATAACAATTGTTTAGTACTGCATAGTAATTAAGAAACATAAATTAAGAATGTTCAAAGTAAAGCAATGATATTTATTGCATGCAAAAATGGGGGAAATTGATTAGTTGCTTCAACTAACTACATTGAATCATTTATTGCCCATGTGTGAAAAAAACAAGGAAATTCAAATTAAAGCATCTTCTTGAAGCATCTATGATAAAGAAGGATTTATCTAAAATTTGAGGATGTTGGAATTGTATGTAAACATGTACCTTGAGCAGGGTAAGGGTAGCCATATTTGATCTCATTCATAGCTTCAAAACAGAGAAATTGTAAAAACTAGATAGACTAAGAAGATTTTTCTAGAGACAGAACTTGCATATGGATGAAGTAGTTCAAGATATATGATATACACACACATGGTTTTAGGAAAAAGGCAGAGAGAATATAACAAGTGGAGAGAATTAAGTAAGAGATCAAGAAAAGAGCATGTAACTTCACAATCACACCACTACTATTACTTGATGCTGTTTTTTGATAACAAACTTTTGATTCTTATATTTTAATTTGATCTAGATAATGATTCTTGTGACTTTTTAAAAAAAAATTATCTTTGGATTTTGATCCTTATTATTCAAATATTGGCCATTATATTATTTTACTCATTTGGTCTGTTTTCCATATAGGGAGTAACTGTTATTAGATATGTGAGAAACTCTAGTCTACTGGATAGTGTCAAGATGGGGATCCTCATGATAGTTTTTAGTGTAATATCTATGTACTGTTAGCATAAAAATTTATACACAATCAGTACATCATCCAAATTCAAGTGATAAATTCAATTTTCCTTTATTTGCATACTTACTAGGAAATATTGTTTATCATACCTCAAAAAGTGATTAAAGAAGTGGAAAGCATTTGTAGAACCTTTTTGGCAATATGCAGCAAGTAAGGATGCAAGTTGGCATTGGAAAAAAGATAATCAAAATAAGAGATAAGTTGGAAATAGGCTATGAGAATGATAAGTGGAAATAGTACACTGTAAAGAAAATAAGAGATAAGTGGTTATGAATGGCTCCAAGGTGAGAAAGAGAGGCTTAGGCTTTATAAAGTTTTATGGAACAAGAGCATCATCCCTAAATATACCTTCATAATGTGGCTGATCACTCATGATAGATTGCACAGATATATGTACATAGAAGATCCTATCTATAATCTTTGTGAGGAGATTGAGGAAAGCTGGAATCATATTTTTTTTAGTGCCAATGGGCTAGTAGCTTGTAAGAAATGATATGCCAATGGTTTAGTCTTGATAACTGACCAACTAGATATGATAGATGTTTCTTCATGCTTTTAGAGGGAGGAAAATCAGAAGACAAAAATGATATGTGCAGCATTTTCAGCAGTGAGTTTGCTATCATGTTTGGATTGTAAGGGAGCATGGAAAATTCCAGCAAAAAACCAACCATATAACTCAAGTATGTTTCAAGCTAAAAAGAAAAGATTTAGCTGTTACATTTTTATACTGTTATCCTAATACTAATGCTGGCCAGAATGGTATTATAGATCAAGTTTTCAAACAGCAATGTAATTTCTTATCTTGTAGCTTGTTTGTTTGATTGTAGGGAGCTCTAGTCTTGAATCCTTCATGGAAGGTGGCAAGACCCAATATTTGCTCCTTTCTTTGTATGTTTGTTTTGCATGTAGAATGAAGTTTACTTCAACAACAAAAAATCCAAAAGTGTATTGTATAACTCTCGAGTATTCTTTTTCTCTTTCATCGTCTCTTAAATGCAACTCATAATTAGATCCTAGACAAGTTTTGTTACCGATTATCAATCAATTATGTGCTAGGGCAACACATTATCTTTAACATATCAACATTTTTCTAAAATGACAACTAATGGATAAGAGCCCATCTCTTCAATATATCTTATTATATAAAGTGTGTTCCAATTTTTAGTAGGGTAACAATCAATAATGAAGTCATAACAAATGAGACCATCGTCAATTATTGCAAAGTTATATATGGATCAACTAAATCACTTGAGCTAAATTAACAGTCTAGTAGTGTACAGATTAAGGCATGTTATATGGCCCGAGTGCATAGATTAAGGCCTATTAAGTGGACCGACTCTTCCTATAGGTCCAACGCATCATATTTGGGTTAACTCCAATAAAGTTTTATTCGAAGACAATTTTTTTGATGTAAACACCTGTTGCACATTTTATTCTTCTTTTTTGTAACATTTGCATAAAGGTTTACTTGCTCTGTTTAAATATCATTTAGTGCATTTATTTTGAGATTTTTTTTAAAAGAAGAACATTCTGTTAATATCAACAAAATTATTGAAATCTTCCCAGTATATTCCTTAGAGAGAAAATAAAAAGATAAAAAATTGTGTATAAATTTCTACACTCATATTGCATATAAATATTACACTAAGAATAGTCATGACATTATTATTAGCTAAACAACATTCGCATGATATTTAAAAAGAGGGGAAAACACATAATTATTTAGTGTATTATTTCAAAATTAACATAATAACAATCTTAATTCGAACTAAAATGATAATCACACAGGACCTTGGTTAACCTTGTTTACCACTTTCACATCCTGACCCGATGAAACCCCACCCGATCTCATATCCGTCGCATTGATCGCCGGAGACGCCCCTTGGAACGGAGGCGCGTGCATCACCCCTGCCGGCGCATTATAGTACACCTGTCTTCCACTCGCGCTATCATAAGTCATCTGCGCGTACGTAGCAGCACTGTTATCTGGCACCCCAGCTTGCCTTATGACACCGTATCCTTCTGCATACGTGGAACCTCTAACCTGCTGTCCCGGTGCCAAACCCGATGGAGCCACCGACGAAAACACCGTTTTAGGAGGAGCCACGCCGCCGTACATCGTCTGTTCACGGTAACCATCAGAACCCATTCGTTGCACAGCGTAATACCCTTGGGTCACTGACGGACGTACCACCGGCGCGTGTGGCGCATGATAGTACGGTCCCGGCGCTGAGACCATATACACATGTTGGTCAACTCCTCCGTGAGCCGTCGTCACCGTAGGCTGAAAACCGACGCCGGATAACTGCCTCTCTGGATAGAAACCACCATGATGCGGCACGCTTACTGGCGAATTTGACGGCGAAACTTTCTCCGGAACCTTCTGCATGTAATAATCTCCGGAACCGCCGGTAAAACCACCGGCAAAACCGTCCTCGCTTCTTCTCCTATATTGCTGCTCACTCTCTGCAATTCGCATCTGTTGTAACTGCCTCTGTATCTCGATCGGGTTCACATTCGCATCCGATCCAACTCTCCGATCAACAGGATCCGGTGCAACAGGATCAGGCACCGGATCGTGGAACTTCACCGCTGCAATCGGTGGCGGCGGAGCTACAGTCTTGTCCAATCCGAAGAGGAAATCAACATTACCATGCATAAGAGGTTGCGGCTTAATCGGTTCAGGCTGAACCGGAAGTCCACCAGAATTAAGAGCTTCAACGAAGCGATCACACTCGGAGGAGAAAGAAGCAGTAGTAACAGGAGGAGTAGTAGGGGTAGGAGTAGGATTCGTAAAGAGAAATAATCGCATGCGTGCGGGTCTAGAAGAAGCACGGTAGAGACGATCATACTCGTGCATCAAATGATCAAGGTCATCGTCGTTAGTTACAGAAATTAGAGCGTCGAGTTCTTCGTCTGGGAGTTGGTATTTTAGTGCGAGTTGTTCTGGTGTGATGTTGGAGAGGGTGGAAAGTTTGGATATGAAGGAAGGGAACTTGATGTGGCGATCGACGGCGAGGATCTTGGTCTCACCGCCGACGTAGGAGAGTTGGTTGTCGTGGGTGCGGGGTTGGATCTTGCCGCCGTAGCTGCACATGAATTTGGCTTTGTAGTTAGGTGGCGGTTGCTGATCGTCCCATGGCGGCGGGTTTTCAAAGTCAGTGTCCCTTGAACGCGGAGAGGATTCATGGGATTCTGGGTAGGGTGGGTATGGGTAGTTCTCCATCGAAGATGTCAGAATTATACTCTTCAACGGAGATACTATTCAGATTCTTTCACAGTTATACCTCTTTACTTGTTTCTAATCCTTACCATGGCTCTAATTTAAAAATTTAGAGGTACAATTGTAGGAGAGGATGCAAAATCATAATAGTGGTTTGATGGACAGGTGGCAAGAAAGAAGGTGAGAATAGTGTTGGTGATGGGTGAGAATAACAATTTGAATTGGAATGGGTGGACATAGTGGGGAGAGGGGCCATATAGTAGTGATTGATTGAGAGAAGGGATAAGAGAGTGATGTGTGTTGTTGACTAGTGACTAGTGTGACTAGGATTGGAGTAGGACCCTCAATATTCAATTATAAGCCAGGACACCGTCTACATCCATGCCTCGTATGAATCGGACTTTTGATCAAAAGTTTCAGCGGACTCAGATTGTACTTAAGGTAAGTAACATTAGCAAACATTACCTTGTTTTTTATGATAATTTACTGGTAGTACTTGTTACAAAAGTTATATAAGCATATTTGAAAGAAGGTATCTTATATATTAGTGAAAGTAATGTATTGTACTGTATTGCTAAAAAATACATTATTATGTAAAATACAAATACAATTGAATTATTGGTGAGCTAATACAGACGAAAGTTATTTGATTCTTTATAATTGAAGTTGTATGCCTTGTAAGGTTGGCATCTAATCTAATCACTTAAGTCAAATATGTATTTGTTTCTTGTTTGGCTGCTTGCTTGAAATGTTCAAAGATGCTCAAGAAAGTGTAAAATACAAATAGGTAAAACAGTAACACTATAATTACACCCACATGGGCCAGGGGCAGCATGTTCAAATTTCAATGGCTTCAATGATTAAACATCACAAGGTACTCATCGTGCTCAAGCAAAAAAATTTATTCTCCTAAACTTGATCATGGCCAGATTAATTATTGAGCCGTCATGATGACAACTCGATTATTAGATAAAATATACAAAATTATATGTTAGGCATGTTCATATTCATAATATATTTCAAGTTTAATATTCATGAGCTGCCAATATAAATCTTTTTCCATATGAATGATAAATAATATATTGGTAGTGTAAAAAATTCGTACATAAATATTAAAATCATCTATGAAAATGACAATTAAAAGGACTCACATGAGAGATGAAATAGATTATAATAAAAATATAGTGTGATTCATTTAAGATTTTTCTAAAGATGCTGGATTGAAAGATGAAGTTAAATAAATTACTTAAATGATGTGACATTATGAAGAAGAAAAATGTTAAAAGTAGTATCATATAGAGTGTAGCAACTATTGCAAGATGTTGGGATGAAGTTGGCCTTAGTATTTAGAATTGTAGTTGCACATGGGCACCATTCACTAGAAGGTTTTTGCCTAATGGAGCTTATATTTGTGGGAATCTCACAAGACCTGTTCTGTAACCTTTAACCATTTTCTTCTATGATTGGAGCGTAGGGATATCCCCATTGGATAATCTGACACTCACAGGAGACTTTCCTAGGGAAAGAGGAAAGTCTTGTGCTAACTGCTGCTGAAAATGGGGTCAAATACCAACCTGAAATTGACTTCATTGGCAGTTACTACAACAACTAAGTCTTAAGCTCATTAGGCGGGATCGGTTATAATCATCTTCCCTACTTCGAATATTGTCATAACCCTCATTCATTAATCATGTTCATTGACTAATTAATCCGAAACTGAAAGTTAAGAATGCAACTTTTCTTCCTCCTAAAATTTTACATCACAAAAAAATTCTGACTTGTTAGCAAAACATGGACCATCTGATTTCATACAATGACATAATATGGGCTTGACAAACATTTCACACAATATTTATGCAGACAATAAATGTGATAGTTTCAATACATAATTAGCAAACTTTGTAAAACCTGGAATAGTCTTGTTAGATATCCGAAGTGTCATGATCTTCAAAATAATTGGAGCTTATGTTCAGCACAATCAGTTCAATGCTTAAATGATACTAAACACATTCAAATAAGTATAAAAACCAAACCCCCTATTTCTCAGCCTTCTCATCCGCAACATCACTAGGGAGGTCCAGCCCTGATGGTATCTTGCCTGGATAGTTAGTGGTTGATGCTTCTGTTCCGGTCATACTGGAAAAGTGAACATAAATCAAACAGATATTTATCGAGATGAAAGAGACTGTTTTAGTAGCTTAGGTTGCGTTTGCAAACTCACCTTCTATCGAAAATGACCATGGAGCGAAGCTCGCAATTGGCAAAGCTGCAAGGATATGTGAAAGGTCACTGGCCTAATACAAAAACAGATGAATAGCTCCCAGCATAGGCTAGATTTCTTATCTTGTTTAAGAGTTTCAGGAACTCGATCTCATATTAAAAAATCTAAATTATCACATCAAATTGCATAGTAAAGAACAACACACACCCTCACATGACAAGTTCAAACACAGCAGTCAGTTTCAATATATCTAACACTGGTAACAAAGTGAATGCTTCTTTTTAATAAAATATATTCCATGAAAGAAACAGCAAAGTATTTTCTAAGAAACCATGCATTCTCAACTCAGTTAGCTCAAAGGGAGAGAAACTTGGAAACACAAATAAATAGATTGGAGGCATCAAAACATACTGCTTGGATATTTCTTTCTTTACCAATGGGTGGCAATCATTTCCAAACTTATTTAGAGTATGAGACAAGAATCCACTGTGTGTCACAATTGCTATCTCCTTCTCTTTTCGTGTCCACAACCTGTGATAAAGAGTAAGGGGAAAAACTGAGCCTCACGGATTTGAATTATATGACACTTATTGACAATTTCCAGTTCCTTACATAGATAATAGGAAGTTACAAGAAAATTACTCTTTTGTTTTTCGAAACAGAGAATTAAACAAATCTTAGGCTACTGATAATAATTGGATATCTGAATTGATACCAAAATATCAATTAAGAAGAGTGACAAGTAGATATCTAGTTATTTCTCACAACTTGATACATGAACTTGGTGGTCCAATAGATGGCTTGATGAAATATCAGTGGAAGGAACCAGGCAAATGAACTTATTTTTCAACCTCAAACATCACAAGTGTGTTCTGATGACACCCTTTTGAGCAGCATTGAGACATTTAACACAGTATGCTACATCCAGTAAACTTGATAAAATATTGAAATACATTTCAAGAAAGATAAGTCTATCTTTATCTCATATTGCAAAGAGGTATACATATAACTATATTAATTTGGTAATACATTGAAGTCCAATTGTGGATGGTGTTTCCCACATGTAGTATTGCTGAGGTAACAAACTCATAATTGAATCGAAATTAATGGTTTCTAACAATATCAGACGCATACCAGTTCAAGAACTTCATCCCCCTAGCTGCTAGTTCTTCCTTTGTCTCTCTAATATTTTCCTTCCACAAATCATCTTCATCACTATCTATCTGGAAAGAAAATTCACAAGAGAACACATTGAATTTTGGCCAACTTTTACTGCTAAAAAAGGTGTCTGGCTTCTCCTACGAAATCATATACCACAATTATTAAGGTGCTTTAAGTCTAAGTACTTGCCAGTGAAAAGTCAACAGCAGGAAAAAGAAACTGACACTCGCTAATGCTTCTTCTTCTGTCACAGGGATGAACTCCCTGCATGAGAAAATTTGTGAAGAAATTTGCAAGGCTCATATGTCAATGTCAACATCAAGCTAAGGAACCTTACATCAAAATAAAAGTTAAGAGAAGAAACTGTTAAGCTTTGGTAACTTGGTAATAGGGAAAAAGAAACTGAAGAAGCAAATGCATGAATTAATTGCATCCTTCATCTTTTACTAGTGATTTGTGTACACCCCAAATTTAAATTTAACTTGTGATTTCTCATCCGATATTTTTATGCCTCAACTTCAAGGGTCCAATGAGCTGTAAAAATGGTTAGATTACTAATTATTTATAGGTTATCCATGATGCCATTAATACCAAAGTTTATTTATTAAAAAGTATTTAAAACATTATATTTTGTTTAAACCAAGCATAAATTCCTCCAATCTTTGATGATTATAATAAAAAGAACATTGATTTCATTTTGAACAGTCACATTCTGTGGAAATCATACTACAGAATGGTGTTAAATATGTGTCCATTTGACATCTTAAATGGCAGATTGTCTATGTAAAATAAACACATGCTCATCACACTCATGCTCAATCCTTTGTTCTCAGCATTTAACATGATTGCAGGATAAAGTCAATTCATTGCAAAGTAACCAATTTATAATTCTCCCCAACCCCATTTCAGATGTAAGATTCCAAAATTGAGGTGGATTTGCAATCATAATCTTGATGGTTAAAAGATTTCATCAACAAAACTGCACATTCATAGATGGAGATTGAAATTGTTTAACACTAGTACATGTAGTAACATGCAATACACTCCTTCGTGGAAGAATGTCCGATCCCCCCCAGGAAAAAAGATCTCCAGATTGAAAAATGGCATACCAAATGTTCACGACAAAGTTCAACAGCAACAATAGGTGGGCAATTTAGACTTGAAATTGCAGCGCGACTGCTATTTCCTGCATTTGCCACCATAAGCGGCAGAACATCTGTTTTATCTGTGTAGCCCTCGCCTCCAAATACACCAACAGCTGTTTGCAGTGTCCTAGAAATTGTAAGTTGTATCATTTAAGTCAAAAGTAGTTTTTTTGCCACCATGCAGTTACAAAGTAATTCATGCAAGCAATATATATCTTAAGGACCTCTAGGATTCCATACGTATATTGTATTCATCCGTAAAAAAAAATATATGTGAAAATACATTCATAGTTTCATACCACCAAAGACTAGTTTCATTACTAAAGATGACAAAATCGTTGGATGCATCCAACAAACTCATTAATCATCCATTTTCACCCCATCGTATTTTGGAGGCATTGTAAAAATAAACTATCCAATTCAACCACATAAACCCAAGATCTGGATGTTTTCCAAAACCCTCCCCAGTTGCTTTTGCAACTAACACAATCTCTCATTGACAAAGGCCAGTACATAACAAGAATAAATCAGCACAGTAAATATACATTTACTAATATCTACAACTAAAGTGAAAAAACAGATATCTAGTTTCCTCATATATATTTTTTCAGAAATGAAAGCAGAATCAAGTAGTTTTCAGTAAGTAGAAACACACATTTAGCTTCTAAAACCATAAAAATTGCAATTGAGCACAAGATGTTGATACCTTAATAAAGGAGATACAATGACTAGATCAATCTTATCTATAAGTCCAGAATCACGAACATGGTTGCGCAAATTGTCAACCTGTCAAAACTCAGCAGATAAACTACCACTTATCATGCGCTCATCACTGATGTAAAGTACAATATATTGACTTGTGCAAGCGGAAATGGTGTAGTGCCCGCTTGTCCAAGTTTTTGAAAAAGGTGATTCTTTTAAAAATAATCTCCTTTCTCATGTGAAAAGAACTTAAAAGTCTTGAACAAAAAAGCTTAATTTACCTGCTGCCATCCCAATGGAGTAAGTTGCGCATCAAAATACCGTGGATTCAAGTAAGCTTTATAATTCTTATCTCCCTCCACATTGTGTATCCCCTGCGCGTGCCTAACCTGAACGCCAACTTTCATAAGCCGAATTACAAATTGCAATGCTGAATGAACGCAATTGTTTGTAATGGAAAATACATTATACATAGCTTACATTCATTAATTCAAATCAACATGATAACAACAATGAAGATATAGAACAGATAATAGTAAGTGTATTTGTTAATTAGTTAGTTGAGTTGAATATTACCAACCAGGTGAATTGTTTTGCAACGATGCAACGGAAACAAATTCGTACCACCACCACCATAATCCATGCTGTTCAATCAACCTAATAAACCATTGCAACTAATAACAATTACAATTACAATCACAATAATTTCAATGCTACAAAAAAACACAAGGATGAAGGATGTACCTTACTGAAGAAGAAATGAAGTAGCAGATCGAGAGAGAAAAGGAGGAACAAGATTTATTATTACTTTCTTATCATTTTTGTTCTTCAGTGAGTGTTTAACCTTGTTTGTGGGATTTATTTCTATTATTATTATTATTATTATTATTATTATTATTATTATTATTATTATTATTATTATTATTATTATTATTATTATTATTATTATTATTATAGGGTGTTATTATTATGAGATCTATTGTGGACAAAACCAAATCCTAATCCAGAATAAACTATTTTATTTAATTTCTATATCTCAATGGTCTAATATAGTTAGAGTAGTTATTGGTAATTGGCCCATAGCATAACCCAACTAGTTCTAACACTACAAAAGATCAAAAGTATAAGCAAAAAAAAGTTGGATTTTAAGAGTTGCTTTGTATAAGATGAGCATGAAAGACCAACAATATGAAGATTTAGTAATGTAAGTTTGGCTAGATTTTTAAATATGACTAAAAGATTGAAATTTGATTTCTGTGAGTGATACTTGAATTAGGGAGTGACAGACATACTCTTAGAGAAAGATTAATTTTTTATCTATAAGATAATAATAGTCTTAGTAATACAATGAGCAAAAAAAAAATGAAGAATATGCCATGTGAACTTTTCATTTCACTTCTTTCTTTGGTAGGATAGAAAGCCAAATTAAATATTTCTTTCTTATGTTAACGTTTTTCTCTATTTTTACGCTCTTGATAAGTTTTTATTTATTTATTGACATTATAAGTGAAATAATTTTGGAAAAGTAAAAAATAAAATTCTAATTATCAAAATCCATGCTTATTAAAAATTATAATTATAACTATAGTGGCGTTGGTGATGTTGTTAATTTATTTTAAAGGTGGATAAACATATTTTTAGATAATAGAATGTTAAGTTATCTGGTCCCATTTATTTATGAATAATCAGCAACATACATAGTTTTTTTTTTATTTCACACATATCCTCGTACTAGAGGCAATCATGTCCGAGTCGGAAATATCTACAAGTACGTGGGGTTAACTCTCGCAGCGGATATTTTTCCCATCTACAAGACCTTACTTAAGATAAATCAAGCATGTACTACTTCAACCAGTACCCGTTAGTAGCACCAACATACATAGTTAATGACAACTTAAGAAAAATATAAAATTTGTAAATAAAAATAGACCAAATTTATATCAATGTTAATAAATAATGTTAACATATACATAATATTTAATCAACAATGTATAGGTATAACAATTTAAGACTCTATTATATCCCAAGATAACCAAACGGTTAATAATTCAATTTCTAGGGTTAACACATGTTGTGAGAGACTGTCACACATCCCGAACGAGATTAGTTACTTACTTAAAAATGTGAAGATACTCTTATAGTACAAAAAGCATAACAACTTTTATTAATGTGATATTAATATAAAAATAAAGTATATTCTAATGTGATGAGATAATTTTATCTCCTTAAACCATTTAAATGTTTACATGTGTTTTCTTCTATTTTCTCATTTTAGTATTTTCCATTTCTCTACTTTCTGACTTAAATGTTGTAGAAATTATTATTAAGAGAATAAATAGAATGATACATATGTCAATATTTAAATAGTTTATGGAGATAAAGTTATATATATACATTATTACACACCAAATTTACATATTATACATTGTCTGAAATATTATAATTTTAATAAACATTTTAAATTATTTAGTATTTGATATTCACTAAAGTCATGAATATAATTGCCGAATTTATTTTTCTTCTCCAAAATAGTCAAGACTGGTTGTATGCATTGTCCAGTTATATATATAAATTATTTTCATCTAACTCGTCATTATAGTTCACAAGTTCAAATGTATTATTTTCATAGAACTTAGTGGCTGAGGAGTTGAAAGCATATCAATTCTTTTATATATAAATAAAGGAGTTGTGGTGGAGATATGCATGGCACGTATCTTAGGGCCAAGTGGCCAACATGTAACTCTACCAAACACTCACACACACATGTCAAATCATCACAAATCTCCCTTCATATATGCTGTATGTTTTCAACTTTCTCTTCCTTTTGTTTCACAAAGTTTTATTATTCAATTTTCCTATTAGATTTCTTTAGAATTTATAGTTAAAATATATAATAAGTTTTTTAAACTTATGAATCACTTCTCTTCCTTTTATGTCTTTTATAAAGAGATAAGTGTGTATCTTCTCAAATAAAAAAAAAACAAATGAAGTGTAATTATTGCAAGGGAGAATACAGATGGTGAAATATAGATATCAAGGTCAACAATAATGAAAACACTATTTCAATACAGTAGAAACAATTTTACTCTATTAATTAAAATAATGCAAACATAATTATGTTTTCCTTCTCTAAACTTAAAGAAATCTGATTTTTGACCCTAATTTTATTGTAACCCATCTTGGTCTTAAATATTCCAAAATTTGGAAGAAACACCACATCTGAATGTTGTTCTACTAATTTTTGAAAGTAGACTAAAACAAATTATACTTTGGAACAAAACTGTTCAAAAAAATTAGGACTAAATTAAAAAAAAATTACAAATAAGATTGTTTATTACCTAGATAGCACTAAATGTAGAAATGTATCAATTTCATACACGAGATTAATTTGTATATCCCTTTGCAAAATGTAGGGAGACGGGAAAATAATAGATGAAACTAGTCAACTATATTTATATATTAACTCGTCAATCTCATTAGGGAGTCTTAACTTTTTGGAGAGAAAAAAAATAAACTCAATAATAATATTGATGACTTTAGTTGAATTTGCCATCCCCACCAACAAGTCTCCAAAAAAAATACATAAAAATGGAAAATAATTTAAAAATTACACTAGTAAAGGTGCACCTCTTAAATTTGTCATTTTCATTTAGGAGCTCATTCACTTTCTATTCACCCTTCACCACCAACACCACCATGGGAGGATCCTAAATTAGGCTAGTGTCATCTTTGTCACAAATCAAGTATTAGCTATTTTCAAATGATCTAATATACACTCAATGAACCCCTTCCATCAACAAACTTGTTGCACTGTGGCCTACCATACATCTATGGGTGACAATACGGGTCGACCCACCTTTGGCTCACCAAAATATGGGTTTGTTTGACTCAACTCTTATTGTTAAGAGAGCTTAAAATGTCAGCCCAACCCATATTTGGCAAGACTGACAGACCGGTGGGTTGACCCATATCCACAATCTCACAATAATATGTCATTTTAGTTTAACAACAAACCAATATTATCTTAAACTTTTAGACTCAGTTCATAATAAAGTTTCTAACTCCTAAATTTTAAACATTAAATATTCAGTTGAAAGAAGATATATTTACTTCTTTTTCCATTACTATCATCATCAACGTCTTTCAAATCTTCTTCATCATCATCTATATTATGTACATGGTTAAATTAATATATGCTTATAAAAATAAATTTTCACTATTGACTCACAAGCTTTCTTTGTGAGTGTCTTGTGGTTGTTCATTCATCCCAATTAGAACATTGCAAACGCCACATTATTTCAGTAACAATTAGTGTAAAAACTAAACAAAATGGATATTTGAAATTACTATGAACAAGGGATCTTCTGATTTCAACTATGGTTTTGTAAAGAAAGATTTTAATGACTAAGTATATTTGATGTTTTGCTATTCTATAGTTGCATATGTCAATTATCTTGATATTATCTTTATAAAGCTATGAAAGAAAGTTTCAAGTGTCTTTATAAATCAAAAGTGTTATTGATTATCAATATTCAATAGATAATTTGGCATGTGTTTATTTCCTTGGGTGAGGCAAAATCCCTTTTTGTCCAAAAGCTTGTAAGGTGGAGCTTCTCGGCACGTTCAAACATTGCAAATACTAAAATAAACATTAACTTAATAAAATTAATAACATGAGTATTTCAACTTGAAGACTAATTCATATGGATACCATCTCATATGAATTTCTATGTCAACATATATACTGCCAAACATAACTCAAGAATATGTTTAAGCAAAATGCATATAAATAACATGTTTATAATTACTAATGAAAGCATAGTTGGCTGTCATATCTTCATTCTCTATGTAATTCTCTATGTAACAATATTGGAAAACTATGAGTTAATTCTCTATGTAATTCTTCCTTTTTTTAATTGCTGGCTTGTCGGGCTAACCCGACCTTCTGTGATCAGTTTAAAAACGGGCTTCCAAACCGGACTAAATATAAGTTTTTAGGCTAAAATCTCCAACTTAACCTGCTAAATATGTCGATCCAAACAGACTGGCCTATCGGGCCAAACCCATATTACCATCCTACATACATCATGCCTCAATCCTAACAGTTAATGTCATAGTTGTTATGGTTGTGTTATGCTCAAAAGTTGTCACCATCCCACCCCTCCCTCTTCTTGTTGCCAATGCAAGCCATTAAAGCCCTGTCAACAAGATATGAGTCTCGTAGCTAGTTCCATCTACATCAATGGCCACCATTGAACAACCTTCTCAAGTTGCTTTCAACCTCACATTTGCCTTCAACCTTGTACTGTGTGAGCTTATTCAAACATTTATATCCAAATATGTTATGACTAAGATTTGGTCGGCAAATGCGCCTTTTAATTTTTTTCGGTACTATCAAAAGTATTTCATTCTATTGAAAATCGAAACCCTAATGTTTTGATCAATTTTAATATTTAACGAGACCTTATATCACTATATTAATTGTATTGTTAGTTCAAAACGTATGTGAATGAAATGACAAACTTAGAACATTTTTTGAAATAAAAGATTATGAAGATAAAAAAATGAAAATAAGTCTGATAAGAAGTTAATGTCAAAAATAGTATACATCATTCATCAACTAAAAAAGTGTTAAATTTGAAGAAAAAAAGTGTTGGGAAGATACGACGTAGTGAAGCATGTGCAGTTCAGGCATTCCAAATCCAAATCCAGCGAAAGTGCGAAACAACGCTAACAAGCTTCACAGTGTGTGAAGTTATGTCTCCGAAGCTAACTTCGCCTCTCTTCCCTTTACTTATCTTAATAACATTCACATCACTCTATTTCTTCTCTTCATTCCTCTCTCTTTCTCAAACCCCACATTCCCAATCACTCGCTATCTCCAATAACTGTGACCTCTTCAAAGGTCACTGGGTCTTCGACCCAAATCATAGCACCAACCCTTTCTACGATGGTACTTGTCCTTTTCATCGAAACGCATGGAATTGCATCAGAAACCATCGTCAAAATCTCACCTTGATCAACTCATGGAAATGGGTCCCACATGGTTGTAATTTGAACCGGATCGACCCGGTTCGGTTTCTGGGTCTGATGAGGAATAGGAATATTGGGTTCGTTGGGGACTCTCTGAATGAGAATTTCTTAGTTTCTTTTCTTTGCATTCTGAGGGTTGCTGATGAGGGTGCTAAGAAGTGGAAAAAGAAAGGTGCTTGGAAAGGTGCCTATTTTCCTAAGTTCAATGTCACTGTGGCTTATCATCGTGCCGTTTTGCTCTCCAATTACAAGTATGAATGTATGATTATCATTCATTAAGCAAGTTTTTTTGTTGCCTTTTCCTGTTTCTGAGGTTTTATTTTCTGAATATGGCTCATCTAAGGTGAACAACGTGTGTGTATAGTGAGCAATTACTCATTTAATGAGTTGAGATCAATGTCGTAATCAAGGTGGGTGCACCTTGCTCACTTAAGAGACAGACCCAATTTAGAACCAAGGATTTAAATAGCTGTTTCATAAAGTCTCAAAACCTTGTCCTTTCGGATAATTACGGGCAAATGCGGCCACAATTGGGGTCACGATAAGATTTTGGCGACTCCTACATATTGGCATATGTAACTGTCTCTAATTGTCGCGGACCCGTATTTATAACTTTGTTTAGAACAATCCCTTATTTTTATGATTCAAATAATACCTGGTGTTAGCTATAATAAAAAATCAGGCACCTTTTACTAGGATTTAAGTATTAATTGTTAGGTATGAAATCCAAATCCTCTCTTGGATCAATCCTAGAGTGAAATAGCTTAGGTTCTGAGTGTTATGTTAAGTATTGGAATTATGGTTAGACTGATAGCAACTAACCGATGTTAATTTGCACTGGGAGACTAAAGTTTAAGGTCATGGATTGAGGTTTAAGGCATGGCTTTTGTACTATCATCTTTGGTGTCTCTAATCTACACAGTGTATTTCTCATTGTTTATTAGGTCGTAGGTTGAGGAAATTAAATTCACAAAGGCACACAATATGAACCACAAACACTTTAAAATAGTTGTTGTGTCTGTTAGACATGTATCTATATCTAATTCTTTCGGATACTTAACTGTATGTTACAACTTTTTCTTCTACTTTTACTTTATAGATTTTATACAATTGTATATGGAAATGGCTCAATGTTTAGATAAAAATGTTAACATTGTTTATATCTTCCTTTTTTGGTGTCTTTTGATGTTAATCATATACTAATTTCATATTTTTTGTCATAGTTGTTTTGTGCCATCTTATAATTTAACGTTTCTTGTATCCACGTCTCCATGCCGTACCATATCCGTCTTTGATGTCATATACGTGATTCATAAGCCACATACTTACCTATTCACCGATATACATGGCATTGTTTAAACTTTTGAAGTATGCGCAACTGATGCTGTAGCTGGCTGATGTAGTCAAGGTGTGCATGTTCTTGGTTTACAGTAGTACAATACTGACATTTCCTACCTGTCAAACTTTGTCCTGTTGTTGTTTTCATGTTAAAGCCACATGTGTGAAAAAGATACTGTAGCCATTTTATAGTTATTTCTCCTGCACTGGCCATAGCCTGCAGTCCATTTGACAGATCGGAAACACACAAATATAATGACTGCTATTGCTGCGTAATACATTTCAGAAGTATAGACTGATATGTTTTGCCTGCTTTTTGAATGGTGTTACAGCGTCTGCATTATATATACAAAAATCACTTTTTTCTTGCATCTTGTTAATCCCTTTGTACATATACATTAAAAAAATCCTTATTATTCCTCTCCGGGCCGAGTTGGCCTGACCGAGGACAAAGGGCATGCCCTATGTTGACTTAAGCACTTCAGTGCGCGCTTCAACTAGGATTCCATCTGTATGGGCTGACCTCAAAATTGGGTCCAAGGTCCGTCGATCTAATCATTGGCCGACGTCGAGAATTTTACAATTTTCATTGGTTGACTCTGTCATTGCTGGCTTGTCGGGCTAACCCGACCTTCTGTGATCAGTTTAAAAACGGGCTTCCAAACCGGACTAAATATAAGTTTTTAGGCTAAAATCTCCAACTTAACCTGCTAAATATGTCGATCCAAACAGACTGGCCTATCGGGCCAAACCCATATTACCATCCTACATACATCATGCCTCAATCCTAACAGTTAATGTCATAGTTGTTATGGTTGTGTTATGCTCAAAAGTTGTCACCATCCCACCCCTCCCTCTTCTTGTTGCCAATGCAAGCCATTAAAGCCCTGTCAACAAGATATGAGTCTCGTAGCTAGTTCCATCTACATCAATGGCCACCATTGAACAACCTTCTCAAGTTGCTTTCAACCTCACATTTGCCTTCAACCTTGTACTGTGTGAGCTTATTCAAACATTTATATCCAAATATGTTATGACTAAGATTTGGTCGGCAAATGCGCCTTTTAATTTTTTTCGGTACTATCAAAAGTATTTCATTCTATTGAAAATCGAAACCCTAATGTTTTGATCAATTTTAATATTTAACGAGACCTTATATCACTATATTAATTGTATTGTTAGTTCAAAACGTATGTGAATGAAATGACAAACTTAGAACATTTTTTGAAATAAAAGATTATGAAGATAAAAAAATGAAAATAAGTCTGATAAGAAGTTAATGTCAAAAATAGTATACATCATTCATCAACTAAAAAAGTGTTAAATTTGAAGAAAAAAAGTGTTGGGAAGATACGACGTAGTGAAGCATGTGCAGTTCAGGCATTCCAAATCCAAATCCAGCGAAAGTGCGAAACAACGCTAACAAGCTTCACAGTGTGTGAAGTTATGTCTCCGAAGCTAACTTCGCCTCTCTTCCCTTTACTTATCTTAATAACATTCACATCACTCTATTTCTTCTCTTCATTCCTCTCTCTTTCTCAAACCCCACATTCCCAATCACTCGCTATCTCCAATAACTGTGACCTCTTCAAAGGTCACTGGGTCTTCGACCCAAATCATAGCACCAACCCTTTCTACGATGGTACTTGTCCTTTTCATCGAAACGCATGGAATTGCATCAGAAACCATCGTCAAAATCTCACCTTGATCAACTCATGGAAATGGGTCCCACATGGTTGTAATTTGAACCGGATCGACCCGGTTCGGTTTCTGGGTCTGATGAGGAATAGGAATATTGGGTTCGTTGGGGACTCTCTGAATGAGAATTTCTTAGTTTCTTTTCTTTGCATTCTGAGGGTTGCTGATGAGGGTGCTAAGAAGTGGAAAAAGAAAGGTGCTTGGAAAGGTGCCTATTTTCCTAAGTTCAATGTCACTGTGGCTTATCATCGTGCCGTTTTGCTCTCCAATTACAAGTATGAATGTATGATTATCATTCATTAAGCAAGTTTTTTTGTTGCCTTTTCCTGTTTCTGAGGTTTTATTTTCTGAATATGGCTCATCTAAGGTGAACAACGTGTGTGTATAGTGAGCAATTACTCATTTAATGAGTTGAGATCAATGTCGTAATCAAGGTGGGTGCACCTTGCTCACTTAAGAGACAGACCCAATTTAGAACCAAGGATTTAAATAGCTGTTTCATAAAGTCTCAAAACCTTGTCCTTTCGGATAATTACGGGCAAATGCGGCCACAATTGGGGTCACGATAAGATTTTGGCGACTCCTACATATTGGCATATGTAACTGTCTCTAATTGTCGCGGACCCGTATTTATAACTTTGTTTAGAACAATCCCTTATTTTTATGATTCAAATAATACCTGGTGTTAGCTATAATAAAAAATCAGGCACCTTTTACTAGGATTTAAGTATTAATTGTTAGGTATGAAATCCAAATCCTCTCTTGGATCAATCCTAGAGTGAAATAGCTTAGGTTCTGAGTGTTATGTTAAGTATTGGAATTATGGTTAGACTGATAGCAACTAACCGATGTTAATTTGCACTGGGAGACTAAAGTTTAAGGTCATGGATTGAGGTTTAAGGCATGGCTTTTGTACTATCATCTTTGGTGTCTCTAATCTACACAGTGTATTTCTCATTGTTTATTAGGTCGTAGGTTGAGGAAATTAAATTCACAAAGGCACACAATATGAACCACAAACACTTTAAAATAGTTGTTGTGTCTGTTAGACATGTATCTATATCTAATTCTTTCGGATACTTAACTGTATGTTACAACTTTTTCTTCTACTTTTACTTTATAGATTTTATACAATTGTATATGGAAATGGCTCAATGTTTAGATAAAAATGTTAACATTGTTTATATCTTCCTTTTTTGGTGTCTTTTGATGTTAATCATATACTAATTTCATATTTTTTGTCATAGTTGTTTTGTGCCATCTTATAATTTAACGTTTCTTGTATCCACGTCTCCATGCCGTACCATATCCGTCTTTGATGTCATATACGTGATTCATAAGCCACATACTTACCTATTCACCGATATACATGGCATTGTTTAAACTTTTGAAGTATGCGCAACTGATGCTGTAGCTGGCTGATGTAGTCAAGGTGTGCATGTTCTTGGTTTACAGTAGTACAATACTGACATTTCCTACCTGTCAAACTTTGTCCTGTTGTTGTTTTCATGTTAAAGCCACATGTGTGAAAAAGATACTGTAGCCATTTTATAGTTATTTCTCCTGCACTGGCCATAGCCTGCAGTCCATTTGACAGATCGGAAACACACAAATATAATGACTGCTATTGCTGCGTAATACATTTCAGAAGTATAGACTGATATGTTTTGCCTGCTTTTTGAATGGTGTTACAGCGTCTGCATTATATATACAAAAATCACTTTTTTCTTGCATCTTGTTAATCCCTTTGTACATATACATTAAAAAAATCCTTATTATTCCTCTCCGGGCCGAGTTGGCCTGACCGAGGACAAAGGGCATGCCCTATGTTGACTTAAGCACTTCAGTGCGCGCTTCAACTAGGATTCCATCTGTATGGGCTGACCTCAAAATTGGGTCCAAGGTCCGTCGATCTAATCATTGGCCGACGTCGAGAATTTTACAATTTTCATTGGTTGACTCTGTCTCAAGTTTTGTTAAATGTCTGCTTTTCTTTTAATTTTTTCATGTTATAGTTATGTGTCTTATTTTACTTTGTTTTATTTTGATATGGCAATGGTCTGATTACTGCTTAAACAAAGGTGGCAGCCAAAACAATCTGAAGCTGGGATAGAAGATGGATCAGAAGGTATCTATCGAGTTGATGTCGACGTTCCTGCAGATGATTGGGCTAAAATCGCTGGTTTCTATGACGTCTTGGTGTTTAATACTGGTCACTGGTAAAAAAATTTTTTTCCCTGAATTCTAAAAAGTTTCGGATGATGAAATACTACCTTAATATATTTTTTTGTCTTGACTGTTTAGTACATTGTTAAAGAGTATTTTTTAGAAAGAAAATCGGGGACGGGAGAGCACAGCTGTCCGGGTTTGAACCCACATGCTCTTGTTTAATGTCCTGCATTTCTACCAACTGAACTGACTCTTGGGACTGTTGAAGAGTTGTTGAAATTACTTGAAAGAACTATAAAAGTAATAATAGGGAAAGCATTAAAAAGGACTCTGAAGAGCTTACTTTTGTAGCAATATATGTTTTGTTGCAACTGGTCTTTGTTAAGTTTCGGTTGCCTCAGTATTTTTATCTATTTTTCTGATAATTGAATTTATAGTTTCTTTATTTTGTCTTTAATAGGTGGAATCACGACAAATTCCCAAAAGCGAAACCACTTGTCTTTTATAAAGCAGGAGAACCAATAGTTCCTCCACTTAGGATATTGGATGGACTTAAAGCTGTTCTTGATAACATGGTCGCATCTATACAAAAAGATTTTCCTAGAAACACGCTTAAGTTCTGGCGTTTACAATCGCCAAGGCACTTCTATGGTGGAGATTGGAACCAAAATGGTAGCTGCTTGTTCAACAAGCCACTAGAGGAGAATGAGGTTTGTATTTCTGAAACCTTACTCAATTTTATATCTCCTACTTATTTTGTTTTTTTCACAATGCTATTAATTTTCTTGGTGCTTATGACTCCTTATACTATGAAATTGCAACACGATAGGCCTCCAATTAAGAGGGTGTTTCAGAGAAAGAAATGGAAAGGACTGGACAGTTAGGAATAGGAAAGGGGTTTATGCAGTTTGGGAAAAGAAGGAAGTGGACAGTTAAGGGGAGTTAATGGGTGGGCAATTACGGTTTTTTAATGGGTTGGCAGTTACGGTTTTGAGGGGAATAAATATGGAGAAGGGGGGCTAGTTTTCAGCAGGCATTCAGATTGGGAACTAAGGGGTGACGGTTGTCACAGGGTAAAGGATCTTGCTGTTTCTGTTTTCTTTCTTACTACACTGCACTAGTTTTCTATTATTCCTTGTAATCTTGCATTTCATCAATATAATTCTGCTAGAGCATTTTGTCTACTGTTCTTTTGCTGTCAAATTCTTAAGATATACTAACTGGTTTCTATCAAGTTGGTATTAGAGCTCCCGATCTTGGGAGCATTTGGATGGTTTCAACAAGAATGGAAAATAGATTGGAAAATATGGAGAAGAGATTGGAGGGGATGTAGGCGTCGTTTCAAGAGGCATTAAGACAACAAATGGAAGTCTTGATGAGAACAATTACCGATCGTTTGGAGGAGACAATGGGGGAAATTAAGGGATTGGGGAGAGAAGGAGCGGAGGATAGTAGTAATCGTGAAGAAAATTACCGAAGGGAAAGGTTACACAATGATGCAGCGAACCGGAGAGAGGAACGTGTGAAGAAAGTGGAGGTTCCATACTTTACCGGAGAGGATCCTCACGACTGGGTATACCGAGTGGAGCGATATTTTAAAATCAATCGCATTCCAAATGAGGAGAAAGTGGATATTGCGGTGGTTTATCTTGAAGGCAAGGCATTAAATTGGTACCAATGGTGTGAATCACGCATTGTAGCAGCCGTGCGATGAGCCGATTTCAAGTGGCTTCAACAGAAAACCCTTATGAAGCGTTAATGGGGCTGAGGCAAAGGGGAACGGTAATGGAATACAGAGAGCAATTCGAGCTCCGTTCTGCTCCTCTCCGTTTTGCGGACGAAGAGTTCATGAAAGGGGTGTTCATGAACGGACTTAAGGAAGAAATCAAGGCTGAAGTGAGGTTGATGAGTTCGGGTGACCTCCACGAATTGATGGAGACGACACAGAAGGTGGAAGAGAGAAATAGGGTGTTGGGTCGGTATTCTGGGTATTCAACCCGATCAGATGGAGTCAGTTTCACCCGCACCGCTTTAACTAGGCGTGGGACCGGGACCCAGGAATACCCACAATTAGGTATGGACAGTAGTACCAATGTGGGGCCAAGGGAGCACATCCAAGCACACACGGGCAGGTCTGAAAATGTGATGCCAAAGAGGGGAATAAGGGTCCATGAAGGAGAAAATTCCTCTGGGAGTAGGCGAGGAGCAGGTTTCAAAACATTAACAAAAGAGGAAGAGAAGGAGAAAAGGAGACGAAATCTCTGTTTCCGTTGTGATGAAAGGTATTTTCGGGCCACGTGTGTCGTAATAAACAACTCCATGTTATTCTACTAGGCCATGAAGAAGAGGAAGAAGAAATTAAGGAGGAGTCGGAGGAACCAACACAAGAGGAGATCAATCTGCAACTGAATGTGAGTAGTATTGCAGGATTGACATTGAAAAACTCCCTCAAACTATGGGGTACTGTGAAGGGTAGGAAAGTCATAGTCATGGTGGATTCTGGGGCTTCCCACAATTTCTTAGCTCCAAGAATAGTGGAAGAATTGAAGATTCCCATCGAAAATACACAAGGGTACTTTGTAGAAGTGGGAAATGAACAACGTCTTGGTAGTCAAGGAGTTTGCAGGGGTGTGGAATTACAACTCCCTACTCTGAAGGTTGTCCAAGACTTTTACCTATTCGAATTGGTTGGAGTGGATGTCATTCTGGGATTCGAATGGCTGAAGAGTTTGGGTAAATTAAGTGCGGATTTGGGGTGGTACTTGCTGGAAATTCAGGAAAATGGAAAAACAATCGAAGTAAGAGGATACCCCACCTTATCCAGAACAGTGGCATCAATCAAGGCAGTCATGAAGGAGATGCGCAATGAAGGAGAAGCTTATTATGTTGAGTTCGGTATGATGAGCGTGTTGTTCTCCTACAGCGCAAACTCCCACTAGCATCCAACCGATTATTGAAGAATTTGAGGATATTTTTCAAGAGCACAAAGGGCTGCCTTCTACCCGAACATGTGATCATGCTATTGTACTGAAGGAGGGATCCAAAATTCCACACATTCAGCCATACAGACACCCACACATGTACAAGGAAGAGATTGAGAAGTTCGTGAAGGAAATGTTGGGTGCAGGAATGATTAGACCAAGTGTAAGTCCTTTTTCGAGTCCGCTTATTTTAGTGCGGAGAAAAGATGGGGGTTGGAGGTTTTGTGTTGATGATAGGGTTTTCAACAAGATTACTGTGCCCAACAAATTCCCAATTCCTATAATTGTAGAACTGTTGGATGAATTGGGTGGTGCCACACTATTCTCTAAGTTGGACTTGAAGGCTGGATACTACTAGAATCGTATGAAGGAAGAGGATATTCCAAAAACCGCTTTCCGCACACATGAAGGCATTATGAGTATGTGATAATGCCATTTGGGCTTACTAATGCTCCATCTACCTTTCAAGCGCTGATGAATGATGTGTTTAAGCCATACCTACAGAAGTTTGTGGTAGTGCTCTTTGACGATATTCTCGTCTATAGCCATGATATAGGATCACATTGTAATCATTTGCGAATGGTATTCCAGATTTTCCGAGATCATGTTTTGTGGGTTAATTACAAGAAGTGTTGTTTTGGGGCAGAACAGTTGGAGTATTTGGGGCATCTCATCTCTGGGAATGGGATCCAAGCAAACCCGGACAAAATTTCAGCAATGACTCAATGGCCGGCCCCTAAGGACATTCATGGGTTGCGTGGATTTTTGGGCCGCACTGGATATTAGCGACATTTTGTGCGGAACTATGGTATCATTGCTCGTCCGTTGACACAATTGCTTAAGAAGAACAAGTTTCAGTGGTCCATGGAAGCACAATCAGCTTTTGAGGAATTAAAGACAACAATGTCCAGCCTACCTACTTTAGCTTTGCCCGATTTCAATGTTCATTTCGAAATCGAGACGGATGCTTCTGGTTTTGGCATCGGGGCAGTTCTGATGCAGCAAGGTCGACCTCTAGCCTTTATCAGTCAGGCACTATCGGAGAGGGCTAGACTTAAATCAGTTTATGAAAGGGAACTAATGGCGATTGTGTCTGCAGTCCAGAAGTGGCGCCGATATTTATTGGGACATCACTTTG
>NC_032026.1:11125459-11204844 GCF_001865875.1 Lupinus angustifolius | reverse complement strand
GTTTCGATTTTGAAATTCATTACAAACCGGGTTCTGAAAATAGGGTGGTCGATGCCCTATCACGAGTGATGGAATGCAAGGCCATATCCATGATTACCAATGTGGATTTGATGGAGTTAGCTGAGGAGGTCATGACCGATGCGCAATTATCAAAATTAATGCAAGAGGTGGTTCAAGATCCTAAGTCACACCCCTTATACTCTTTGGCTAAAGGATGCTTGTGGTATAAGGGACGTTTAGTGCTGCCCAAGAATTCAGGCTGGATTCCTCTACTGCTGACTGAATTTCACGCTTCTCCTTGGGGAGGACATTTAGGTGTTGCCAGAACATATAAGAGGATGGCGATGGTGTTCCATTGGGCAGGGATGAGGTAGGACATAGAGAAATTTGTTGCAGAGTGTACAGTTTGTCAGCATAATAAGTATCAGGCACTCCGGCCAGCGGGATTACTTCAACCCCTACCTATTCCGAACCATGTGTGGGAGGATGTGTCAATAGATTTCATTGGTGGGTTACCAAAGGCAAATGGAGTGGATACCGTTATGGTAGTCGTTGACCGTCTCAGTAAGTTTGCACATTTCATTCCTTTACAACATCCTTATACTTCCAAAGATGTAGCTCAAGTTTTTATTAAAGAAGTGATTCGATTACATGGTTTTCCATCATCCATTGTGTCGGATCGTGATAGGGTTTTCATCAGTATGTTTTGGAAAGAATTGTTTCGGTTCTCGGGTACAAAATTGAGATTCAGTTCTGCCTATCATCCACAAACTGATGGTCAAACGGAAGTGATTAATCGGACCTTGGAGATATATTTACGTTGTTTTGTAAATGAACATCCTAAACAGTGGGTTAAGTGGTTAGCATGGGCTGAATTGTGGTTCAATTGCTCTCATAATGCTTCCATTCAGATGAGTCCTTTTAAGGCTTTGTATGGGCGAGACCCACCTTCGATAATCCCTTTTGATAGTGGCAGTACACCTGTGGCAGTTGTGGATGTGTTGTTACGAGACAAAGATACCATTTTGGATGCACTCAAAGCTAACTTGGCAAGGGCTCAACAACGTATGCGAGATCAAGCGGATAAGAAAAGACGAGAAGTAGAGTTTCAGGTGGGTGATATGGTGTATTTGAAGGCTCAACCTTACAAGCTTCGTTCTTTGACTCACAAGGTGAATGAGAAATTGAGTCCCCATTTCTATGGACCTTTCGCCATTTTGGAGCATGTCGGCACAGTTGTTTATAAACTGCAGCTACCAGACTACTCGAAGGTACACCCTGTTTTTCATGTGTCACAACTCAAATCTGCCCCTCCATCTAGTGCTCCGAGCCAATAGTTACCAGTGGGCTTAACGGAAGAATGAGAGTTATTGGTTGTGCCGGAAAAAGTCTTGGGTTCTCGCAAACTACTGAATGGACACATTGAAGTTTTAATCCAGTGGGTTGCCCTTCCGACCCACGAAAATACTTGGGAGGATTTTGAATTAATTCGAACTACCTTCCCTGATTTCCACCTTGAGGACAAAGTATTGCTCGTTGGAGAGGGTATTGATAGGCCTCCAATTAAGAGGGTGTTTCAGAGAAAGAAATGGAAGGGTTGGACAATTAGGAATAGGAAAGGGGTTTAGGCAGTTTGGGAAAAGAAGGTAGTGGACAGTTAAGGGGAGTTAATGGGTGGGCAATTACAGTTTTTTAATGGGTGGGCAGTTACGGTTTTGAAGGGAATAAATAGGGAGAAGGAGCTAGTTTTCAGCAGGCATTCAGATTGAGATCTAAGGGGTGACAGTTGTCACAGGGTAGAGGATCTTACTGTTTCTGTTTTCTTTCTTACTACACTGCACTAGTTTTCTATTATTCCTTAAAATCTTGCATTTCATCAATATAATTCTGCTAGAGCATTTTGGCTACTGTTCTTTTGCTGTCAAATTCTTAAGATATACTAACCGGTTTCTATCACAACACCTTATGACTTGATTTCCCAAACTTCATTGACATGTACCCTGTGTAGTTGAATTTTTTTATTATTGCTTTTAGTTTTTTTGTTAATTCCACTCATATATTTTGCATTTGAATGTTATATTTGCCCCCACTACTCACCTTTCATATTGACATGCTATTCTTGCTCCCACTATTTAAACATTTATGCTTGTATGCCATCTTTGCCCCGCTACGGAAGATTTCTGGGTCTGTCACTGATGTATTACACAATTTTCTGAGAGATTTGTTGAATTTTGCTATCTACCCTAGTGTTTTTTGTGCATTGACCGACTAATAGCTGGACAGCTTGACTTATGGTTTGAACCGAGGAGCAACGGAGTTAACAAGGAAGCTAGACAGATGAATCGCGTGATCGAAGAAGCATTACAAGGCACAGACATCCAATTGCTCGACTTAACTCGTTTAAGCGAGTTTAGAGCTGATGCTCATCCTGCAATATGGTTAGGAAAGCAGGATGCAGTGGCAATTTGGGGTCAGGATTGCATGCACTGGTGTCTACCTGGTGTTCCTGACACATGGGTTGATATTTTGTCACAACTGATCCATGATAGTTTTCATAGAACTGATGTTTTATAAAAACTGAAGGAAGCAATCAAATTATAAATCTTGAAAAATTCCACTGGAGATGTTGAGGGCATGTTGCCAAGTTCTGATGGACCAAGATATGAGAATCTTGAATTGTGCATGAAGATGTTGAAGTATCTTGGTAGCTCCCTTCTAAATACCATTTATCATTAACTTGTAAGTTCTGAAATACTCTTATTGAATTCTTTCATTCAAAGTATAGGTAATTTATTAACATTTTTCTAACCCATGCATCCATGTGTAGGATAAGTCTTACCTACAACATAAGTTGATTAGTTTTTTTTAACTTATGCACATGATAAACCTTAATAACAACATAATTTGAGTCCCTAATGATTATTTAGTTATGTACAATATTAGTTCATTTTAAATATATTTTCTATCTCAAAATATCATCATTAAGAAGCATCATAAAATTTGGCACCAAACGATCAAAATGAGGATACTCACGTGTGTATATATTGTACACAAGTGTAGATTTCTATTTTCTAATACTCTATGAATCTCATATATACCAAAAAAGGGAAATTGGAAAGTATTAATGTGGCATCCATTTTGAATATCAATGCATGCACATTATATACAGAAGAAACGTGTTTAAAATGAAGAAATATCATGGAATTCTTACTTTTGCTTTTAAGGTAAATAGAAGAATAAATATTTCCTACCATGTTACAACTTACAGAGATGATTGTTACTTGTCTAAAATGTGTCTTGCTTTTTTAAATGTGTTACCCATTTAAAAATGTGTCTTTGACCCACTAGTGGATCTAAGACCCGATGATATGGGGTGTAACGGTGTAAGTTACATTGAATGATTCAAATGTATTAGAATAGACAATGAAAGATATAGGTGCAATTTTATATGTTGAGGACCCCTGAATCCCTCATCATAGTGTGGCTCAACCATTACTTTCACCTTTTTAATGGGTTTATCACCCCTCTTAACAAATTGACTCAATCCATGTTCATTTTCCAACTAGTTGGTAGATGGTTAGTCATCCATCTAAGGGCGGAAACATGTCAAATTGTCTATCAGGGGTCTATTATCTTGCTTATAATAGGCTAGACCAGAGTAGGCTTTTTTCGTGAACAGACTAGGCTCATATTTTTTGAAAAGCCTATTTACTTTAGTAGGCCATGCTTTAGGTCATTCAAAAGGCTTATTAGCCTAACAGTCCGACCTATTTAGTTATATTATATAATATATTTATATTATACAATTTTAATATAAGTAATATTATAATATATATGTAATTTTAATATAAAAATGTATACAAAAATATAATTTAATTGTTAGGGTTAGAAAAGTCTAATTAAAAGTAGGAATATTAACATATTTAAATGTATACATGATGACATATTTCAAGATTATATAGTATAAAATACCTTTAAAGAGACTAACAGGTGAGAGCAAATTTTTAAACAGGTCAGATGTAGACTTTAGAAAAAAATTAAATAGACTAATAGGCTAAACTTAGACTTTTATATGGTATATATGTTGGGTCAGTTTAAGGCAAAATCTGAGTTGACCTGTTTCCACCTTTACATACATCATTAATGCGTGATAGAAGATTTATTACAATTTAACTTGACAGAAAATACTAAAAATGTCATAACTTATGTATTATATTAAAATTCTTTATTTATTTACACCAACTAGTGATTTTAGTCCTTCAAATATAACTCTTATGTCAAAAAAGAGGAGATGAAGTAGGAAAAACAAAACCATGAAATATTCAAATGGCCATTAATATTGGGGTTTATTTAAATTTAAATTAGTTGATTTTATAATATTTTATATTTATTAATTCATTTTCTTAAATACTACACCATCTCTTTAAAATTCTTCAAATTGTAAGGCCTATATTTTAGCTCAAATGGTATGTGGTTTATTTTGTTTATTTCTAACCAAATGTATGAAGAGAATAAAATATATGGTTATACCTGATGTGAATAAAGATGCTTATATAATTTTATTGGTAAATGTAGTATTTACAATATTGGACAAATATTATTTACATCGAGTAATGCAACAAATAAGTGAACCACTTAATAGGATAATTTTTGTACTCAAGGACAATTTCAAGCCACGATACTCTTTCAATAACTACTTTGAGTTACTAGAAGATTCATCACAATAAAGTTGAGAAGCAATGTAGGAAAACCATAGAAAGAGACAGAACCAATAGATAACAAGATCAAATTACGATGATGGGCTTCAATGTTTTGAGAACCACACCTCTTTCTCTTTGTTCCTCCAACACCAAACCCATTTTCTCAATTCCCCTTCGCCCTTCTCTCTTCAACAACCAATTTCGCATTTTCCCATCAAAACCCATTTCTTTAACTACCTTTGGTGCCTCATCCTTTCATCAACACCAAAAGCATCGTTTTTTCCGTGGTGGGGTTGTGGCCATGGCTTCATCTGCATCTGGGTCTGTTCAGAAATCTGAGGAAGAATGGCGTGCTATTCTCTCTCCTCAACAGTTTCGGATTCTGAGGCAAAAGGGCACTGAGTATGATTCTTAACTTATAAAAGTGATTCTATACAAGTGGTTTGGGATAAAGTTGATTTCTTGAAAAACCAGAAAAACTATAGCTTGTCAGAAAATCTGAATCTCAATTATTTTTTTTGCTGCTATATTATAAGAGGTGTTTTTTATTCAAAATAATGAATAATCACTTTTTTGGCTATAAAAACTCATATTATGGACTGGCCCTTACTTTCCTTGTCTTGAAATTTAGTTTTTGATTCTTTTTATCTGTAATTTTATTTCAAAAGGCTTCACATTAGTAAACTACGAGTGGCTAATTTTATTATGGGGTAATCAGGAACAGTTTTTGTGGATTCAAGGTTTTGTTTATGTGCTGTGAAAATGGAAGATAAAGAATGAGGATGTTTTTTCCATTGCACTATCTCAATGGCACGTGCACTGCAAACACAGTTTTGATGCCCAATTTTCAGTTAATTCCTTAGATTTGTGTGTGGTGCAGAGAATATGTTGTGCTGCATTTAGTAATGGAGGCGAAAAAGTTCATTTTTGTTTTCAATATAACTCTATGAACCTATGAATGAGAATTAGCTTAATAATTTGAGGGATTTTGTTTTCATCTTTCTTGAATATAATAACAGGAGGGATGATATCAAATCATGATGATGGTATGGTATTTTGAAAGTTGTTGATTTTTGCTGAATAAAGTCATTCTTCTCTTCTTCTTCTACATAGTAAAGGAAGATTTCATAGCTCAATGTCCCCGATGTATAAGATTTCATAAGTCAATGTCCCCGATGTATAAGATTTCATAAGTCAATGTCCCCAATTTATTCCCTTACTATGGATTGAAAACCATCCTAAGTATTGACATGGCCATGCTCCCGGCATGAAATTTTTTAGATTTTAAGGAACTTTGGCTCAATTGGCTAGAGGAGAAGTTCGTGAAGAAGACGGGGTTAGTTGGAGTATGACAGCTTGATTAAAGGCCACAATATAAAGTACTCATAAGTATGCTTGGTATACTGTGTGATCACAGCATATAGAGGCTGTGTATTCTCTTATATGCCTATGTAGTCCTGTAATCAACCTCATAAAGTGTTGTTGGGCAGATTTTTCCTTATCCTAACATGTCCCTTTGAATTCTGAGAAACATACGCAGAAAAACAAAGTGGTAGAAGGATGATGCATAGAGTGGCATGTCATAGTAATTTTGAATCAGTAAGAAGCTTTGTGTGATGATTCTAGAATTTCCTAATAATTAAATAGACAGCTGCATAGTTACTCTTTTGCAACTGTTAATTTTTTAGATCAACTTTGGATAAATAATCAATGATGATTTGTTATGTAATACTGTAATACTTGTGACAGGGATCTATTTTTATGTTAACAAGAAAATGTATTGGCATATCCAGGTACCCTGGAACAGGAGAATATGACAAGTTCTTTGGAGAAGGCGTATACACCTGTGCTGGTTGTGGAACTCCTCTCTACAAGTCTACAACAAAATTTCATTCTGGTTGTGGCTGGCCAGCTTTCTTTGAAGGTCTTCCCGGAGCCATAAATCGCCATGTGGGTTTACGAAATTTTACCTGTTCTTTGGGTTTACCTGTTCTTATTTTCACTGTTTTGCATATATTGAAATTTCATGAACTCTCGAGTGAATTTATACGAAGTTGTTAATAAAATTGATTTGTATCACCAGGCGGACCCTGACGGGATGAGGATCGAAATAACATGTGCTGCTTGTGGAGGACATCTAGGTCATGTATTTAAAGGTGAAGGGTTTGCAACACCCACAGATGAACGCCATTGTGTCAATAGCATTTCACTGAAATTTTCGCCAGCCGATTCGTAGTTTTTCCAATGTAATCGACTGTATATGGATATGTTACTCATTATCCGTATATTATTATGTTTTGTACTGATATTGTGATCCAGGCTCATAGACTAACAGTTAAATAATTATGTTACTCAAATGAAGACTGGTTTGTTTTTTTATTCCTTTTTATTTCCCTCCTCTATTTGTGTTGGAATCTAGTATGTTAATATGTTTGTATGACCTGAGTCTAGGTTTGGTATGAGAAAGTATTTTTTATGCAATTATTACAATGGAAATCATGTTTAAATCTGTTGTGGGGCTGGGGGGTGTAGTTATCCATTTGACCACACATTATACTATGTACATCATTTCTATGTAACTTCTACTTTAACCTGCAATGCTATTTGTTAGTAGAGTGAGGATCCACTTACTCCAAGAGTAAACTTACTCTTCATCCTAGCCATCAACGTTATGGATATCTAATGGTTTAGATCTACTCACTAATTGAAACCATTGGATTTCCTTAGAATTGATAGCTAGTATTAGAATATACTTAGTGGTTGTAATTCTGTTTTAGTTAATATTTGAGTGAGGTAAAGGTTGTGACTAGCTTCACTATGCCGAGCTGTCAAACTTTATATAAATCCTCCTTTCCCTCCTTTTGTAACTAACTAAGTTTGAATAACAAAATTAGTTTTCATCTTTTATCTTCTCTATTCTCTCTCTCTCTAAAATGGTTTTCTTATATGGTATCATGCCTTCTCCGGTTCCTGGTGCCTCTCTCTCTTCTCCTTCGTCTACACCATCTCCATCTCCATTGCAAACGGTTGCGTCACCGTTAGTTCTACCTGCTCTGACGATGAAACTTATAGAGTAGAACTTTCTCGTGTGGCGGCATTTCATGATCGCCACTCTCACTTCCAATAGAGCTACTCAGTTTGTTCTTGGAACCGCAACACTTCATCGGTTTCTCACTGATGATGATCGCCTTATCAACAAAGTGAACTCTGCTTACTTGCGTTGGGAGGAACAAGATCAAGCGACCTTTTCCTGGATGTTGAATTCACTTTCGGAAAGCTTACAACCTCGTGTTGGTGGTTGTCAACACTCATGGCAGCTTTGGGAGGAACTGCATAATTTTTTACAGTTCTCAAACGAAAGCTAGAAGTCGACAACTTCGTTCTCAGCTTCGTTCAATTACTCAAGGTTCGTTGTCTATATCTGAGTATTTTCGGAATATAAAAAATCTTGTTGATGCTCTAGTTTTCATTGGAGCTCCAATCTCCACAACTGAATACATTGATTATGTGTTGGATGGTTTGAACGAAGAATTCCAACCGATGATTACTTCAATTGAGACGCAACTTGATCTTCCAATGCTTCATTCCTTGGAATCATTTCTTCCGACTTTTGAATCGCGAATGGAGAAGAACAAGTCAAAAGTTCTTTCTGATGCTTTATCGGCAAACATTGCCGCTGCTCATTCTTCCTCCGCATCACTGTGCCCTAACTCAGGAAGATCTATTCCATCAATATCGACATTTTCTGATTTGCCTCAAATTCAGTCTCTTCGACCTGATTATGGTCTTGTTGCTTCGAATGGTGGTTATCGTGGCTATCGTGGTCGTCGTGGTGGTCGTATGCGCGGAGGAAGGGGATCTCATCGTGATTTGCCGTTGTATTGTGATTTCTGTAACCGTTTTGGTCATGACGTGGCAATGTGCTATTATGCACCCTATGGTTACAGTTCTCTAACCTACGCTCCTCGGAATGTTGGAGTTGCTCCACGTTCATCAACCTTCACACAAACTGGGCTAGGCCATCACTCATCATTTAATTTCTCCCATGGGCCTTCTCAGGCCCACTTTCCATCATACACTGATCACTTTTACTCTCCTCCTTCACATTTTCCCCCAACTGCAGCACACTATACACTTGGGCCTCACACATCTCAGTTTGGGCCAACTTCATCTCAGTCTCTTCTTGGACCGAGTTCTACACACCACATGCCATGACAATAAATGTTGAAGCTCCCAAACCTTCTACATGGTATCCAGATTCAGGAGCTACGAATCATCTCACCTCATATGCCGATCTAATTCACACTCCCACTGAATGCTTTGGTCCAAATCATATATTCATGGGTAATGGTCATGATATACCTATTTACTCCGCAAGGACTTCTCAATTTACTTCTCCTACTTCTACTCTCTCATTTTCTTTACATAATCTCTTACATTTTCCTCAAATTACGAAAAATCTTCTTAGTGTTTCGCAATTTACCAAAGATAATCACTGTTATTTTGAGTTTCATGCTGACAAGTGTTTTGTGAAATCTCAGGTTTCTAATGAGCTTCTTCTTCAAGGTTCTATAACCAAAGATGACTTGTATGCGTTTCATGATCTTGTTCCCAACTATGTCTCTCGTCCTAGTTATTCTCTTGTTTCTGGTTTAAATAAATCTATTGATATCGTGAATAGCTTTGTTGATAATTGTAATAGGGCTTCTTCTATGTTTAGGTCTTTTCATTTGTGGCATTGTAGACTTGGTCATCCTCATGAGGCCATTGTCTATAATGTCTTGAAACATTGTAATATTCCCTATTGCAATAAAAACTTCACTGATTTTTGCAATGTGTGTTGTATGGGCAAAGCTCACAAATTAAATGCTTCTTTGTCTTCCACTGTTTACAATAAACCTTTTGAACTTGTGTTTGTTGACTTATGGGGACCTGCACCTCAGTACTCATTCTGGTTTTAAGTACTACTTCACTATAGTTGATGCTCACTCTAGGGTCACTTGGATGTTTCTTTTGGTGGTGAATTTAGACCATTCACCTCCTATCTTTAGTCATTAGGCATACAACATAGATTGTCTTGCCTTCACACACACCATCAATAGGGTAATGTGGAAAGGAAACATAGGCATATACTTGAGACAAGATTAACACTCTTGTTTCATGCTAAACTTCCTATGGACTATTGGGAGTTTGCCTTTATGGTGGCCGTGTATTTGATTAATAGAAACCCTACACCCACTTTGCAACATCAATCTCCTTACCATAAATTGTTTGGCACTGTTCCTGATTACAAATTCCTTAAAATCTTTGGGTGTTCTTGTTTTCCTCTTCTTAGACCCTACAACAAACATAAACTTGAACCTAGGAGTACTGAGTGTGTTTTCTTGGGCTACTCTCCTAATCACAGGGGTCATAAATGTTTGTCCCAAGATGGTAGACTTTATATTTTAAAGGATGTTGTTTTTAATGAACATTCCTTTCCCTTTCATGGTAATTCTTTCTTTGTCCAAAATGGTCTTACTACCTTGTCTCCCTCCCTCAACTCCACTATTCATTCTCCTCCTATCTCAATTTTCTTGCCTCCTACCTCTGTTTCATCTACTGATATCCCTACAAATTCCATTCCTTTATCTACTTCAGTGTCTCCCCCTTTGTTACTTAGTCTTGTCACATCTCCTATACATGTGTCTGATTCTAGGGATACCTCTTCTTCCACTAGTTTGTTTCTTGACCACTTGCCATCTTCATCCACTCATCCTATGCAAACAAGGTCTACGTCTGGAATTTTCAAAACCATTGTTCCCAAGGTTCTCCCCACTCAATGTGAACCTGTTAGTGCCAAATCTACTCTTGCTGATCATGTTTGGAAGCAAGCTATGCAAGAAGAGTACAATGCTCTCCTTGCTTTGGGAACATGGTCTCTTGTCCCTTTACCTCATGGCAAACATGCCATTGGATGTAAATGGGTTTTTTGGATCAAAGAAAATTCTGATGGATTTATTCACAAGTATAAAGCAAGGTTAGTTGCCAAGGGCTTTCATAAAAAATTTGGCATTGACTACACTGATACTTTCTCACCTGTTGTTAAACCCATCACCATTCGTATCCTCTTGACCCTTGCTGTTACTTATCAATGGCATATTGAACAACTTGGTATCAATAATGCCTTCTTAAATGAAGTTCTCAATGAAGAGGTTTACATGCAACAACCTTCTGGTTTTCAACACAGTGACAAATCCTTAGTGTACAAACTTCACAAAGCTATTTACGGTCTCAAGCAAGCTCCAAGACAATGGTTTGTGAAGCTCAAGTCTACTCTTCTTACTCTCGGGTTTATGGTAAGCAAATGTGACAGTTCTCTCTTTATGCATACTTCAACTTCCTCTCAGCTCTTTGTTCTTGTGTATGTTGATGACATCATTGTAACCGACTCTTCTTCTTCTCAAGTTCATAAGGTCATTCAAGATCTTAACTCTTCCTTTGCTCTTAAACAACTTGGAAAACTAGACTACTTTCTTGGCATTGAGATCAAGCACCTCACTGATGGATCTCTTCTCATGTCTCAATCAAAATACATCAGAGATCTCCTTGATAGAGCTAATATGGGCACTGCTAAACATGTGACAGCCACTATGACAAGCAACTGCAGACTCACTAAAGAAGGGAATGATTTTTATGTTGATCCCACCTTTTATAGGCCTATTGTTGGTGCTCTTCTGTACGCAACAATCACTAGACCTAATACCACTTATAGTGTCAATAAAGTCTGTCAATTTCTTAGCCAACCTCTCAACTCTCATTGGGTTGTTGTGAAAAGAATCCTTAGATATCTTCAAGGCACTACCTCTTGTGGCCTTTTTCTTTAGAAGGCTGCTGTCTTTGCTTCTCTTCCTATCACAACCTTTTGTGATGCTGACTGGGCTTCTGATGTGGATGATAGGAAGTCAATTTCAGGAGTCTGCATCTATCTTGGTCCTAACCTAATTACCTAGTGGTCCAAAAAGCAGAAAACAATTTCCAGGTCAAGCACAGAGGCTGAATATAGGAGTCTAGCCTTGGCTGCTCAAGAACTGATGTGGGTTGAGTCTCTTTTACAAGAGATCAAGTTTTCATACTCAACACATACCATACTGTGTGACAATTTGAGTACCGTTTCTATGTCCCATAATCCTGTGCTTCATAGTAGAACCAAACACATTAAGCTTGATCTCTACTTTGTTCGTGATAAGATTCAAAACAAGACTTTGCTTGTTGCTCATGTGCCATCTGATCTTCAAACTGCTGATGTCCTTATCAATCATCTTTCTACCGATAAACTCACTAACTTCAGAAAGCAGCTTCAAGTTAGAGATTACTCTAGTCTAGTCACCTCTCCTATACACCCTCAAATTCAGGAAGGGTATATTAGAATATACTTAGTGGTTGTAATTCTGTTTTAGTTAATATTTGAGTGAGGTAAAGGTTGTGACTAGCATTGGCAATTAGGGCGGCCCTACCTGCCCTGCCATTGTCCATATAATGTCCATCAAAATTAGGGCGGACATGAAATATCATGCCCTGCCTGCCCTAACTTTGGGCAGAGTGGGCTTGCAGGCCGCCCTAAATTAAAAAAAAACTAAAAATAATCTAGTACATGAAACATTGTAAGATAATATATACTATTTCTTATTTTTTTTATTCCACTAGTGAAACACTGCAATATTCATGCTATCATACTTGAGATTACATGGATGCATAGTGCGACAGTATGATTCAAAACAAAACATAACACCTTGTTTTTTCATAAACTGGACATACAGTTAATTGGTAAGATATTATATTTTGCAAATATGCTACATTGTACTCGAGTGGTGAGAACGTGAATTACTTTTGCCCTACTTGACCCATCAAATTTCTTATTTTAGTATTCATTGTTGTCTGTGGGCTGCCCTGCCCGCTCGTTTGAAATGCCCATAGGCGAAAATGACATATTGGGTGGACATTTTAGGGCGGATGGACAGATTTTTCATGTCATGCCCGCTCAAAACATGTGGGTGGGCCAGGTGGACTCCATGGGCATGGCCCAAATTGCCAATGTTAGTTGTGACTAGCTTCACTATGCTGAGCTGTCAAACTTTATATAAATTCTTATTTCCCTATTTTTGTAACTAACTAAGTTTGAATAACAAAATCAGTTTTCATCTTCTATCTTCTCTCTCTAAATCGGTTTTCTTATAGCTGGGATTGAAAGTAAGTTTAAAAAACTTATTTTTGAAGTGAGTGAATCTTTCCTCTTGTTAATATTAGGTTTTGCCTAAATAGATATGTTAGACTAAATAGAATTATTTGAAAGCCTAAGCCTTTACCCTACATGATTAATTAGATATGGTAAGAAGCCTAAGCTTTGACTTTATTGAAAAAATGTCTTTAACTGTTCCAACTGTCAATTACTTTGAACAAAGTGTCTATTAGCTCATTAAGTATCACCTTGGTGCACTTGAAACAATATTACTTGTACTTGAAACAAAATTATCTACTAGTTTCATTATTTGAGCATCATATTTTTTAACATTGTATTTGATGAGTGTAAAAAAATAAAGACAATATTATCTACAGAGTTTAGTTAGAATGAGAGTAGGATCTAGCTCTATCAAAGAGTAAGATGTGTTATTGTAGTTTGAGAATAATCGTAGAACATTCAAAACTTTGTCAAATCCTGAAAGACTTATCAAATTGTATTGTTTAAGAAAAACCAAAATTACAAACCCAACTACATAATTGTAGAGCAAATCTGGTTTTGATTGTAGCTGTATATAAAATGTGATAACTTAATAACTGGGGATTATTTGCATTGATATGGTATCATATGTTTCCCTTCCAAAAACATAACATGGTTGGAAAATAGCCATATTTTTTTCTGATGTTTCTCTTTGAATGTTATTTCCTCCACGTTTCTCTATTGCATTATGGAAATATTTGGGCAAAGAAAGGGGTAGGAAGATCCTTCTACTGTTTTTCTTTGTTTATATAGTCCTTGATATTAAAAGTTAGACATCTTGGGGCAATTATTAAATTCCATTTACCTCCAAAAGTTTCCAGAGTAAAATTTCATTTGGGTTTGTTTGTAAGTTAAGTTTTGGAG
The DNA here is from genome assembly GCF_001865875.1 of Lupinus angustifolius. Taxonomy (NCBI): domain Eukaryota; kingdom Viridiplantae; phylum Streptophyta; class Magnoliopsida; order Fabales; family Fabaceae; genus Lupinus; species Lupinus angustifolius. The sequence goes on along the minus strand of NC_032026.1, from coordinate 11,191,023 downwards.
AAGAATAAATGGAAATTGAATACTCCAAAACCATCTTACAAGTATATTTCATGTTTTCAAGTCTTTCTTTAATTTGTTACCATCCAAAAACCAGCATCCAAAAACTAGCTTTCAAGAAAACTTTTATATCATGCACAATTTCACCTTATAATTATTTGTGCTGCTGCTTATATAAGATTAAACTGATGTATGTACTTTGACAGTTGAAAGATTTAGCTTCTTTGAGTAGAACTCAAAAGGAAGTAAAAGTTGAAAAACAAGATCATGAACTAAATCAAGCTGTGAACTTAGATGGAAATAGTGTTTCACGTAGCAAACAAGGTACTGCAGAGTAACAGTATACATTCCCACGATAGTCCCACCTAGTAAGAGTAAATATATACAACTTTACCTTGCAAATAAGCGAAAATACTCATTGTTATTATTATTGCAAAGCTAATAATGTATGCATAGGAAACATCTCAATTCAAGGGAGCTTGTGGAACATTATAAATGAGATGCTCAATTAATTTTTGAAAACCAATAAATGTATAGTAACTTAGCATGAAGAAAATATTTTTTATTTTATTTTTGGGGGTGGCATTTAAACATTTTATGTGATGTTGTAACACATTAGATCATAGTACAAAACTTTTCAATACTCACTTTATGTAATGGTAGCCTTGAGAATTGTCTTTGGAAGTCTTCCTTCCAAGTGTAAAAAATATTAGATGTTCTCATTTTCTATGAAAAATGTTATACTATTATGTTATTATTAGCATTAAAAATTTCTCAACTAACTCTGTTCTTATTTCTTAACAAGTGGAAAAAAATAATATTAGCTGTTCTCAAATTTCTATGGAAAATGTTATACTATTATGTTATTATTAGCATTAAATTTTTCTCAACTAACTACTAAAAGTTACACGTGTATTATTTTCTATCTACATGAATTTGATGCGTCACCGAGAAAAAATTGGTATAATATAATACTGTACAAAGTCAAAGTCAAATACTATTGAACACACTTTGAACAAAAAATTCTTATATATGTTAATAATTTTGAAGTAAATCTTTTATGATTAAGAATTATTAAGGTAATTATGCTGGTATAACATTACTCATTTTTATTATTTAATTAATTAGCTATCTCCCCTTAAATTTTAGGAAGAACCCAAAATCAATGTCAAAATCTTACTACGTGTCTGAGACATATTTAAAATTTTGAGTTTACAAGTTATATTTATTTTTATTAAATTTATATAATATTTTAGTACTTTGTCTTTATTCTCTATTATAGTTATAATCATTCATCTTGAGGTATTATTATCTTATTAATTAGATGAGGATAAAGTTTAAAAAAATATATTTTGTTGATTTCTGAAAGAGAATAAGCAAAAAATTGATTTGTTAAAAATACAGCTGAAAAATATTGGAGGCAATAATGCAGTGTACTTTAGTATTTTTAATTTAAGCTTCCTACGTTGTCACCATCTCCCTCACATAAATTTCCCCTTCTTCATTAAAAAACAATGAAAGAACTAAAGTATATAAGGAAAAAAATATTAAACTAACAATATATATTTTTATATACTATCATATCACTATCTACCATTCATATTTTATTATTATTGATTCTTCAAAATAAATAATACAATTAAATAATAAATAATATAATAATTGTGTATAAATATTTATATTAATATTGCATAGACCAACAGGCTTTGGTTCAAGTGGTACATGCTTGATTCCCCTTAAGCAAGAACCCGGGTTCGAGTCTTGTGGATGGAAAAAATGTCCGTTGGGAGAGTTAGCCCCACTCGGCTCGGACAGTATTGCCTCCAGTGTGAGGATACCTGTGGGAAACCAAAAAAATATATTAATATTGCATAGATAAAATACTAAGTATATATGATTTAGTTTATAGAAAGGATATAAAATGGGATAAAACAGAGAATCGTGCTTTAATTATTTAGAAATCAACTAGTTTTTAAATTTAAATAGTAAACTTCATAGTCACGAGATTTCCGTTAAGCAGGTACAAAAACAATCTAATATCTAAATTTGGAAAACTAGCTTAAAAGATATATAGATAGAGAAAACAACATTAGAGCTAAAATAAAACAGAAAAAAAAGGAAGTGAATCGCATCAGAATCAGAAAAAAAGCATAATCCACCCTTACAGATAAGTTTTGTTGTCACGGAAAAGATTAACCTTTGAAAGAAAGCAAAGTCCACCACTCTTATAAATACACTTCATTCCTATGAAAATTATGTTACCAAAAAAGCTATTTCATATTAAAACCAAAGAGTGAGAGAGGGTTTCTGTCTTTGACATTTTGCTACCATTCTCAAACCATATAATATATTATAATATATATTATTAAAATTGAGATGGGGCAAGATGAACCTGAAACAAAGCATAAGGATTCTTCTTCTTCTTCTTCACACTCTGTTGAGGTTGAGTCTTCCGTGGTGCCAAACATGGCCAACAAAACCATGATTCCTTCAACTTCATGGTTTACACCAAAGAGGTAATTTTACTTTTTGGAAAAAAATTGTTCATGGATCTGTGATAGGAAGAAGAATGTGGGTAATTAAAGGAAATAAATATGGATTCTTTTTGAATTTTTGTGATTTGGGAAAGGAGAAGAGGAGTAATTCGGTGTCGTTTTATTTTTATTTTTTGAATTTCATGTTTATGCGTGTGGGAAATAAATTTAAGCTTTTCTGAATAATTTTAGAATTCTTGGGTTTCTTTTTATTATGTTAGTTAATGGGCTTTGGGAAATATAATGATCATTCATATTTGACCAATGTAGGTGAAGATTAGGACAAAAATTGGAAATTCAACCCTTTTGTGCATTTAAAAATTCTTAATCTTTCAAATCTTTTTTTGTAGGTTACTGGCTATGTTTTGTATTATTAGCTTGATAAACTATGTGGATCGAGGAGCAATAGCTAGCAATGGTGTTAATGGAAGTCGAGGAATTTGCACCAAAGATGGTAAATGCACACCTGGAACTGGAATACAGTAAGAATTTGGGACCTTATATGTGCATTTTGAAACTTCTCTTTAATTTTTGTGCATTTCAAAATTCTTAATCTTTTATTTATATTTTGTCTGCAATCCACCACCATATTTTGTGTGGTTCCCAAAGGAGAATAACGTCTAAGAGCATGACTAACGGCAACAAGTTTATCAAACTAATATCTTCGATTTTTACAGACGCGTTCCTCTTTCACATCGAGAATAGAGGATGTTGTCATTGTTTTAAATTGAGTTGGGTGTATCTATATCATTTATCTTCAAAATTAAAATGAAGCAATTGAAAAAGCAAAATGAAAAAGAATTGAGTTATTGGTGACGAACCTATGTTCCCTGCATTATGACTTATGGATGCCTGTCAACGCAAGCATCAACCACATAGATGTGGGATTTAATTTATACTCTACTAGATAAGTGTTTCAGTTTTCTGTATGAGCTTTTCCTTTGTTGTTTCTTGCCATGACATTTTTTTGGTTATATTCTTGCCATGATATCTACGAATGTAATATGAAGCACTAAATTTTCAGAACTTAGTAGTGGTATAATTTGACAATTTAGTTGTGTGACTGTGTCCATTAATGTAGGGGGGATTTTAAATTAAGCAATTTTGAGGATGGAGTTCTATCATCTGCTTTTATGGTTGGACTTCTTGTGGCTTCTCCAATATTCGCATTTCTAGCGAAGAGGTAAAGATTGTTTTCAAATAGTTCTAACATATGCCTGCTATATATGATACTGTAAATAAGTGAGATACATTGTTTCATGACTAGGTCTTAATGTTCATTATAGAAGATAGATTTTAATCTTGGTGGTAGGTACTGGACATTTGAAACTTTAAAATCATTATTTGAAATGTTAAGTTCTCCATCAAAACTGATAAATGAACTCATAGACACCCACATAAGATATAACTGTCCCCGGTGATTGTGAGATTTTACTACTTTCTTTTGTGTAAGTACGCTGGGATGCCAAGGGGTACAATATCCCACTAGATGCAGCAAAGTGGGGGTGGGACACACATGCAACCCCTGTTTGCATTGATGTATGTGGAGGCCCTTTTAAAGTGCATCATCTACTAGCGACATCAAATTTATTTAAGTTTAGTTCCCTCCCTGCCATCCAGCTTTGTGCTCATTCTGCTTCAGACTTAGTTATCCTGGCAGTCTCTGGTTTTTAACTTCTCCATTTGATTACAGAGTTGTCGTCATTAAAATATTTAACGCGGATTATATGGCATGCCGCATTATTGTTTTAGCATGAAATCGTCTGATGTATTTTATGTAGTGTTCTTGTACTTATGTTGAACATGGTGCTTTCAACTTTATTTCGCTTAAAACCTAATTAGTGCTTCAGAAAATATTGTGACAGAATGAACCTTCTGAAACCTAAACAAGCTTTTAACCTTACTATATCGACACACAAATTTCCTTCTTGATTTACTAGAAAAGCAATAGCGTCATTAATAAGTGTATTAAGAGTAGTTGAAGAAATCATATTGGGATGGATCCATATTTTAAACCGGAGTCCGTGTGTCTAAAATGTTTTGAATCAGCGGAAGCTAAATCGCAATCATAAAAGTTGGTTATCAATTCTATTGTCATTCTCCCCGTTAAAATGAAGTCCCTGTGCATGTTAAACTCAGTAATTCAATAACCAAGAGTTTTCTGCCCTTTTCTATCATGCACACACACATACCATTTAAGTGACTTATAATTGCTATCATTAACTTAGGTAAACTTTAATCCTGAGAAACTTCTTATATTTTGCAGTGTAAATCCATTTAGACTTATTGGAGTTGGATTGTCAGTTTGGACTCTTGCAACCTTAGGTTGTGGTTTTTCCTTCAATTTCTGGTCAATTGCAGTCTGTCGTATGTAAGTATCTTTGTCAATAATTTTTCACATTCTATGATTATTGTTTTTCCTTATGCTTTTCCTGTTCTCTATAGGCTTGTTGGTGTTGGTGAGGCTTCATTTATAAGTCTAGCGGCACCTTTCATTGATGACAGTGCCCCGGATGCTCAGGTTTGTTTCTTTGTTTGGAATCATCTCATGCCTTCAAGCTTGGAAGAGTGTCTATTGTCTGTTATATGCTCATATCTAGCCGTCATGTTTTTTAGTTAGTGAGCTGTGAAGCAATTGTTTTTTGGGATTATGGGTCAGTTGAAATTCCTTCTACAAGTATGATGTGATTATATGTTATCTTCAGAGGGTCTTATGCACTTTCTAAATGGTGATTATATATTGATGAATATTTGTTATAGTTCATAAGTTGTCGTTGGTTTTGTTGATTGTCCTTTTGGGGCAAAACCATCATCATCTAAAAAAGTGCAGCCCGATGCATAAGGCTCGCACTTAGTGAGATCTAGGAAGGATAGATCTATGTAACCTTAGTCTTGCCAACAGAGAGTGTTTGTTTCCAGGATTGGAACCTATTATTTTTCAGGTCATAAGGCAAGCAACCTTACAGTTGCGTTGAGACTCACCCAAAGAAAAAGTTTGTGGTGAGATTCAAGAACCTAAGTTTGAGCGCACCTGTATATTAATCAAACTTACTCAACAGTTTTGATAATACTTATTGCTATTAAGCATGAATATGTAATATCAGATCTAATCTGTATGGCCACTTGATCAATGAGAGTTGAGATAAGTTTGCTTCATCTCAACACCTCACATGGTTTATGGATACCATGTTGTAAAATTGAACGAATTTTCTTTACCCTTCTTGGTAGTTAAATGTTAGGTCATTATAATTGCTGTCTATTTTCCTTTTTAACGGAGACATTTTCTTATACTGTGTATATATGCTTCAGAAAACGGCGTGGCTTGCTATATTTTACATGTGTATACCAGCAGGATATGCTATTGGCTACATTTATGGTGGTTTGGTAAGTTTTCATTTGGTTTGAATACTACTGTTAAATAATAGTATTAACACATGCAATGCAGATGTGGAGAAAGATATGTATATTATTTGAATATAGAACGAAAGCATAAGTTTTCCTTCAAAATTTTAGAAACCAGATGAAAAGTAAAATTGGTCTAAGATAAGAATTTTTTTTAAAATGGGAGTTCCTTAAAAGTTGAAAGTAGGTGTAAGTAATGGTTGTGATTAATTGAGAATGACAATTTTCTCCTCCCTTTCAATTAAAATAGAAACAAAAATTGTTATTGTAAGTAAAAGAAAGCCCGGATGAAATAACTGGGAAACTTCCTTTCTATTATAGTATCGACACTTACTCATATAATCATCAAGTGTGTGTTGTTTCTTTCTTTTTTCTTGTTTTCTAAATTGCCCTCTCTGATTTTCTCCTTCCTGTGTTTATGAAAGCTTGGGATTCATCTTAGTTGGCGTTGGGCATTCTGGGTGGAGGCCATATTGATGTTTCCATTCGCTATTTTGGGATTTGTTATGAAGCCTTTGCAATTGAAAGGTGCAAATTTGTCTTGCATTCATTTTTTGTGATTCCCTAACATTGTTTTCCATCTCCGAAGTCTAAACTACTTATGGATCCAGGTTTTGTTCCTGCTGATCCAAAAACGGTGCTGGCACCTGAGACAGTCACATCAGGAGCTCAAGGTACAATTATTTTTTAGAGTTGCTTTAGCCAAATAAATTTAGTGAGGATTTAAGGGTGGTTGTTGGATAAGAGAAAGTAGTAATGATACTTTTACATCCTAGAGTCGTCAAGTATGGCAACTAATTTTGACAAGTTAGTTCTCTCTATATAGCACTTTCCTATGTTTTATAGGCATAATAATAATGCATCATCTAAACTTAGGACTTTCTTATGATTAAGAACAATTTGTTGTACCCATTCCTGACAAGTACTTTGTATATTATCTGCAATTGCATAGACGCAATTCTATTAAATAAATCTAGTTACTTACTATTTTAGCCAAAAAATCCTTACTAGCTCATCTCTTGAGGGATGTGCTTGTCTTATTCTGGCATTGCTCCTTAGAGCCTGGTTTTGCCCTGGATTTCTTCTCTTGCATTGCGCTGTAATGTTTTTTTAGGAATATTCGTATTCTTTCTTTTCTATATCATTCTATTGTATTGTAATCCTCCTTCGTTTTGAAAAGAAGAGATCTATTTATCTCCCATGAAACTTTGGTTGTTGAGCATACTCTCAGATTAATGTTCTGTCAACAAGTACTTTTACTCCTCACTTTCTTTTTCAGCCTTTTCCCATTTATTTGAAGCCAGTGAAGGGAGATGAGCTTCATAAAGCAATGAATTTTACTATTCAAACTTAAAATTATCCATTTTGAAGTGCTAATTGTAACATTTCCCCTTTCAAGGTTTTGTGGAAAGTAATATAACTTCTTCTCTGGGATAAGTAGAGCTAATACTCAATTCTGATCTAATGTTTTTCAGTTAACTGAGAATTTTAGGATTTTCTGTTGTTAGTTTGCACCAGATTCACAATATCTCTTTATTGGGCCTAACAAATTCACTTATTTTATGGGAAGATGCAGAGGCTTCAAATGGAAAAGATGAATCATTGTCCTCGAAGGCAGAGAAAGATGAAGGCTCACATGAAACTTCCAAGTGAGAATTGTACACCTGTCCTTGATATTTTAATGGTTTATTTATTTTAGCATTTCGAGGCATTTGTTACTTTGTATCTTTTGGCCTTAAGGAATAAGGATAGAACTGTCTCATTCAGCCGAGGATATTTTTCCCACCATCCCCTGTCTGACATGCCTGACATCCACTGCATATTGAATGTTTGGGAAAGATTATTTCCTTATTTCTGGATCTGGGAAATAATTGCTTATATTTCAAAAGGTCTATTATAAAGCTTTTGATTAGAAGTTGTTTTAAGCAAAAAAATAAGCTAATTCAAGACTTAGTGGCTGATGTATATAAATTTTCTTATGTTGATTCTTGTCTTATGTTAGGCCAAAATCTGCAATCAAAATATTAAATCCGTTCTTAATGTTTTTGAAAGATATGAAAGAACTTTTGCTTGATAAGGTTTTTGTCGTCAACGTTCTAGGTACTTCCTCCTCCTACTAATGTACTATATCCATATGCTACTTCCTTTAAATTTACTATGTATTGTTAAATTCATGTCAGAAACTTACTTCCAAATGAACATATGTTAATATCCTCTATCTGTAATTTTGACAATTATATTGTTCTACTATGCGTCTTCATATAATTCTGTTATGCTTATTTACAGGTTACATAGCATACAATTTTGTCATAGGTTCTTACTCATATTGGGGGCCCAAAGCTGGTTATAGTATATATCATATGGTGAGACTTTGTTTCATCTAATAACCACGTATATATGCATATGATTTTAATAATATGGTTGTTCCTTCTTTCTGTTATGTCTTTATGCTTGTAAAGATTGAGATATAACAGAAATTCCCTGTAATTTAAGATAACTTACAAGTAAGACAAATACTAAGGACCGTTTACTTTGGCAGAAAAGTGCAGATATGATGTTCGGAGGAATTACAATTGTATGTGGAATAGTGGGCACATTGGCAGGAGGCTTTATTCTCGATTACATGAATAACACACTAACAAATGCATTTAAGGTTGGTATTTGAATTCAGAGAGGAGAATCTAGCATTTGTTCATACTTGTTTATGCATTGCCGATGCAACTCTTATTATTACTATTGTTATTTTTCTTCTTTAAAATATCTGGTGTGCAAATTGAAGATTAATATAATTAGATAACTGCCCTTGCACTTATAAACTGCTCATTCTGCTGTTGACCTCAGCAACAACATCTGCCTGAATATTCCATAACATAAACTGCAACAATGATTTCTTTGAAGTTGTAAGGGCTGATTAGTTAAACTCGTTAACCATACTCGCTGGCTAATTTTGTGATCTCTAGTTCTCTACATAAATGTCACCCTTCAATCAACATACCATTGCTTTGTTCTAAACACTTTGAATTCTTTTGCAGCTTCTCTCGCTTTCGACCTTGATTGGTGGAGCATTTTGTTTTGGTGCCTTCTGTTTCAGAAACCAATATGGCTTCCTAGCTCTTTTTGCTATTGGTGAACTACTTGTTTTTGCTACTCAGGTACTTGTCTTCTCTACTAGAGGAAGTTTTCTTCATGTTTGCTTGTAATGTTATAGCTCACCAAACTATCTACATGCTTGTCATCTATTAATCTTGTAATAATTTAGATACTCTGAGTATTCCTCTGTTAGCATAATCATCTTGAACTATGTCTTGATGAATTATTATATTTCAATGTTCTTCTATGAAATCACACGGAAATTATACTTAAACTTACTCTTCTAAAGCTTAATGATTGTACGATCACTTTTGAGTATAATGTATTTTTAGGATTATTAAAATTGGAAGAATGAGTTTTCTGTTTAGGAATGTTTAGCTAAAGTAATTTTATAAGAGTTCTGTAGCTACTGTTAGGTAATTTTACTTGATTGTGAAATCAGAAACTTGTGAAATATGTCTGAGAATAAACTTTTGGAACTTAAAAAATCAGATTTTTTAGACCTGGTCAGAACTTAGAAATCACTTTTTTTATCAATATTTGATAGAAATGATGATCACTGAGGAAATGAGTGAGTGGGAAGAAAGAGAATTGGAAAACAATGGTGTCTTAAACTTAATCTGACATCTGAAACTAATTTCAACGGTTTTATACAGTGGTCTAGAACTGTCTAGAGCATGTAGAAGCTAAGCCAAGAAGCTACTAACAGAATATAACAGAAAGTACTAACAAAACTATATCTGCTGCAAACTAACTGTACACATAAGCAACCCGGTATCATGACATACTCTTAACATATATTTACTATCTTATGATTTTCTTTTAGGGTCCTGTGAATTATGTATGTCTCCACTGTGTCAAACCAAGTTTGAGGCCCCTATCTATGGCTATATCTACTGTTGCTATTCATATCTTTGGAGATGTACCTTCGTCGCCACTTGTTGGACTTCTTCAGGTTAGCTTTTTATGGTTCTATTTGTTAACTAAAAATCTTGCAGTGATTTAGTTATCTTTTTAGCAACTTACAAGCAGCAATTCTAAAAAGCACTTTTATGTCTATCACTAAACTTCACACTGGGGCAACATAAGTGGAAATAGTTACTTTCCCACAAAATCATAGCAAGATTTGGGCTCCACAAGTTCAAGAAAGAAATTAACAACTAAGTTGACACTTTTTAAGCATAATTGTCTAGAACTTTAAATGTCCATCACTTACAAAAAAATGTATATAATGTTATATGGTACATTCTGATGGTCATTCTATGCATATATTGGTAATGCAGGATCATATTCACAACTGGAGAACCACTGCATTGATTTTAACAAGTATATTTTTTCCAGCAGCTGGTTTATGGTTTATAGGTACTTCATTATCACAACTTGTTGATTTTCTTTTTAGTACAATGATAATGGCAATGAGTATAAAATCTACTACCTCTTTCCAAACTTCCAAACCCCGAAACACTAGTCCGGTCCTAGTGACTTAAGCTTTGTTTGGGAAAACTTGTTGATAAGTTAGCTTAAAGATTATAAGTTGATCGGAAGCTTATAAGGTAGATGAAAGCTTATAAGTTAGAAGCTGGAAATTGATAAGCTAACTCAATGAATGAAACTGTTTGGCCAGATAAGATGATAAGCTAAATGATAGATGTAAATGACATGAATTTCTATTCTGTAAGTTATAAGCTACCTCAATTAGCTTATCAATTATGAGCTTATAAACTCGAAGTTTATTGGAGTCAACCCTTTTACCGAACGCCAATACATAGCTTATTTTTATTAAATAAATTAGTTGATTAATTTTATTAAACATACTATTAACTTGCTATTGATTTTCTATAAAGAATTCACATTTACTACTTCCCTTGGCTAATAAAGAGACGCATTGCTAGACATTAATAACAAGAACTATTAACAACTTTTTTAATAATAAGAACAAGACTTATCATTGTACTATGATGGATGTGTTTGGGCATATCAAAAATAGGTTAGGTATTTATATTTATATGGTCATAATCAACTGAAAAAATGTTTAATATGTTGAAAAAATTTACTTGCCTTGTCTCATTATATTTTATATTATGGCAGGAATATTTTTGAATAGTGTAGATAGATTTAATGAAGATAGTGAGCATGAAGTATCAACTGTGGAAAGGACAAGCACTCTGCCATTGCTTGAAAAGCAAAGTGGAGAGAAGCTAGCACCTCCTAAAACCCAAGAATGTTGATTTTCTTTCATCTTTTGATGTTCTTCCAACACATTTGGCTTCTTACAATGATGACCATTATAGTGTAGATAGCAATTTTTTACTGAATAAGTTAAGATAACTTTTGGTGTAAGTATCCTTTTGCTTTTGCTTAACGGAAATTAATTGCCAAGAAGAATATTTGTGGGCAGCATGAACATTGTTTACCACTAATCTAGACTTTAAAATCCTTGATATGTTGTATTTAATATATGATTTTTAATAGAAACAAAATAAAAGACTATTTAATAGTTAATTTTGTAGTGAAAGTGTAAAACTGTTGAAATACATATTTGAGTTTAAAAACAGAAATTCTGTTTGATTAAAGCATCTTAAATTAAGCTAGAGAATATTTTTATCTAGAATTGGCATTTGTAAAGTAAGAGTTACACAACTATAAAGGTAAAAGTTAATCAATATTCTAAGGAAATTTATATATTAAATAATTACGTACAAAAAAATAATATTAAATCATTGCATTCATTATAATCAAAAGTAACTATTTTTTTTGAATTAATGGTCTTAACTACATTTTTTTAAACACTAAATTGTATCGCAAACTTCATAGGAGACTATCTTATCTCATCATTTTCATGTATTAACGTAGGATTCAACCCTAATATGTTTATCATTGCATTCCCAAATCATTCTCCTAATTCATCCTTCTAAAGTTTGTGATTCACCTATTAATGGTCTTAACTACATTTTTTATCATTGCATTCCCAAAACATTCTCCTAATTCATTAATTACTAAGGAAAATTTTGAATACTTCTTTATATCATCAAATACAATGATATAATTTAGTACTAAAATATAATATTAAGAAATAATATATTCACTATTAATCATCTTTATATATTATAATTGTGGTTTGAGGTGTAAATTTTATTTCATGATTCTTCAATGCACTGATCAGTAAAACCCTTTAGTATTAAAATAATTTTTAACAGAGTATGGTACGAATATATAACAAATCTACTTACAATTATTAAGAGTGCCCAGTAAATAAAAAAAATTATATAAATAATTTATATTTCAGTCATTAAATAATGAATAAATAGGGTTATTCTTTCTGAATACATACTGTCATGAAAAAAACAACTTCTCTGACCCATTATAAAACATAAATAACTTGGATTTTTTGGAAACAAATTAATTTAAATAATCTATTTGAAAGAGATAGAGAAAAAACTTAAGGGTAAACTTAAAAAACTTAGAGCCTTAGAGAATTCATAACAAAGAACACAAGGAAAGAGTATATAAAAAGAAACTCAGAATTTAGTGGGTGTATTTCATAATTGAAACATTGAGCTCAAAATTCTCCTCATCTATAATCTCAAATAGACAAGAATCACCCACATTCAAGTTGCATTCCTTAGTAAAATCACGCCAACCATCAGTGAATCTAGCATAGGTTCTAGTTTGATAATATTGCACTTTTACATCCCATGTTCTCTTCCCAACTCTTAACTTTGCTTTTTTTCCACCAAGTGTAACGTAATTCCTCATGAAGCTCATTGGTATTGACTGCACATAACATAAACTTAATTATTGCATATGCATGCATGACTTTACAGAAAAGATGTACGCACGAACAATGTTTCAATTGATCATACCGTAAGATATGAACTGTCCTTGATGTGGATGGTGAAGTGATTAATGGATGACACTCTGATGTTAGCTTTGGGAGCTTCAGGGTCTTTAAGGCATGAAGAAGGCCTATTAGAAAACCCTTTTTGCTCTGAAATATTGAATAAATTGGGAGATGAATAGTGAGAAAAGTCACCCCATAATGTCCTCAAGTGACTACTGATGTGAAAATGATAAGATAATCATTTTTTTCTGTTCTTATAAAGAAATGTATTGATATTTGGAATTAAATATTAAGTGTAGACATATAGATTACCTGTAAAGTGGAGAAGGCTAGTGTCATCTTCAAAAGGAAAAATAACAACTTGGAATGAAACTTTCTTACACTTGTTTAGCACAAAGACACAAACATCACCTATTTTCAAATTATTGTCCTCCACAAAGTTAATCCAACCACCAACAAATGCTGAAAGTCTATTGCGGGAATAGTGCTTTATCATGACATCCCAAGTTCTGCCCTTACCATCCTTCATCAAAGAAAGGGTAGCTTCTCCTTCCTTCTTGTGCAGATTTGTTCTAGCAAAATCTTTTGGTATGACCTGTTTCATAATAGTTCCCCATGAAAAAATATTCTGTTTTCATAAAGAACTTGGGACAAAAATAAGAAACTGTTTAAGTATTTAAAGATTCAAGTGGAAGCAATTTGTATGTGTATATATATAGAACATTTGAGTGAGAATGCTTATTATATTGAGGACTGAGAATAATAAATCTTGGCTATTTGAATTCATTTAACAGAGAAGAGTCAAGATTGATTAAAAGATAAATTGGTGAATCTTGATTATACACATATATATATATATATATATAAAAGATTCATTATTATCATTTAAACATAGATCGGTTGTCTTAAATCATGTCTCATAAGTTGTCTCGCACCAATGAAAACATGTCAATTAAAAATTTTAAACATTCATTATTTAGTGTTGTTTTTGTTCCATTTTTATCGGTGTGCAACAGCATATGAGACAAGATTTGGGATATCAAATTTTTGTTAGTTATCATTTATCACAATAGTGCATTGTTGTCACTAGTAATATATACATACATCAATCTCAACAGTCAAGAATGTCAGAATGAATAAACAATAAATATCATCAAACACAATATTTTATTACCAAGAGATCTCTTTGGAAGCAAGTTTTCTGCAGTGTACATGTGAACCAATGATTCTCAGAGTAGAAATTCTGATTCACTTTCTTGTGGAAAGCATTGATTCTCTCATAAAGATCTCTGCTACTTCCCCCTACAAATTTATATCCGTAACCAAATAAGCATAAGATAACTATATATACTTCAACAATTAATCAAGTTAAAAAGAAGAAGAAATTGAGAGTAGAAATTCACCATTGTTCTTAGCATTACTAAGACCTGCATTATGGGATTTCCACTTCTGAAGCCTAGTTTCAGCATGGCTGGAGTAGTATTCATGTTCTTCTTTTGGATTGGTTTTCAGTTTTTTAGGAGCTTGAGAACATGGTTTTGGAGATTTGTGCCTTTTACAGTTAATTATATCAAAATCATCAACAATTTTCAAGGAGTAATCACTGCCATTGCTAACCTCTTCATTTTCTGGTAAGGGGTACTTTATTTCTAATGCACTTTTTCCAAATATGATAACATAAAATCGAGATTTTCCTTCATATCGAAACACCAGAAACTGTGACACTTCCAATGACAAGTATTGTGCAAATTCTTTCCAACCATTGGAAAACCAAACATCACCATCTTTTTTAATCCAATAAACTCTCCTTTCAGTGCCATTTGGAAGCCTTAGAAAAACTGGATTTGTTATTTCTTGCCAGCATCTCTTCACAAAACCCTTTGGCACCCTCTGTCACAAACTTCTTTTCAATTAGCATTCAACATTAACAACATAAACACAACAACAAAGTTTTAAATTGTGATCCGAAACCTTAATAGTGACCTCAAAAATGCGGTTTTAGAAATCTCTACAATTTCATCAGCCACATTTTTCCACAATTGTCAATAACTACGATAAACGATAATTTTAAAAACATACAAAAATAGTAATAACACTACTTTCTCCTTAATAATATATACAAATCAAATATAGACAAAAAAATTGCAATACATGATTAATATATCTACTATTGATATTTCAGTAATAATCAAACGTGTGACTAAAATAGTTAAGAACTAGATTTATGTAAAAACCTAATAACCTGAAACATTCCCATATTACTATACTCCTACACGTTATACACAAAAAATCGACCCACCCTGCATATTGAGAGAGAGAGAGAGAGGAAAAAAATGTATACCAGATCTCCATCTCGAATGTTGCTTTCAAGAATAACCTTGAAAAAGTGCAAGTTATGGCACTGTTGATCACGTGCTTGAGAAGACATAACTATAGGATTAAGTTAAGTTCATATAAGGACGCTATGCTAATTTTTTTTGTTACTACAAAAAGGTATTATTTTATCTAAGGAACTAATTGCTTTCGGATTTCGAATAGAACCCTTCACCGAGGTGTAAAATAAGAGTTGATTTGTATGCAAAACTAATGACAATCCTTGTTAATAAACCCTAACTCAGTAGCAACTAGCAACTGTGGATAATGATGAAATATTTTGGTTTAACTATTAGGATTCCTTAATTAGTGCAGATGAAATTTGTACATGTAATATGTATGAATGAATTGGGTCTAGTAGTGGAGACTCGTGAGGATTGCGACATGAGAAATCAAATTTTAATGGATGCTATTTTAATTTATTTTTTAATAAAAAGTTAAACTAAATATAAAAAAATCATTCTCATATTACAAGCACTGGACTCTTCATGTAATATGGATGATGGGAATATTATGTTGGGCTGGGTTAGGTTTCGCTTTTTTTGGAATTTTGTTAGGCTTGGCAATAATTATAAGTTGCTCTCAGTTGAAACTTGAAAGGTTGTTTGAAGATCTATTTTAAAAATATCGTTTTTTTTTTGTAATTTTAATTGGCAAAGTTATCATAGTATAAAAATACATGATTGTAAATTATGTAAGTAATGTAAATATATAAATATTTAATGAGCCTTTTTAATTTTGCTCCTGAACATATATATGATTAAAACCAACTAGATGTTGATTTAGTGATACAAGATTCTACTAGATCCACAGAATAACCAAAAAAGTTAAATGTTCAAATTTTTGGAATGATATTTGTTGGAAAAAGCAACCATGCACTCAAAAGAGATTAATTTTTTACCATAATGTGATAAAATATATTTGGTAGTATAAAAAAATATATATTCATTTCGAACCATTAAAGTTTTATGAATGAAATCATAGGATTTTTAAAGGCAGATTTACATAATTATATATATAACAAGGTATTTATGTCAATTTAAATATATTATGTATACATGAATATTTTCTTTCTTCTCACTTTTTTCTATTTTCAATAATATCAAATAATAAAAATATCATCTCATTTTTCTTCCACTTTTTTCCTTCAATTTTTTTCTTTTCATTTTCTTTCTTCTCACTTTTGTTCATTAAAAAAATGAAATTTTCATCTTAATTTTAGTAATGGACTCAAATCTAGTACACTGATCATCATTGGTCATGCAATAGTTAATATTAATGTATTATCCTCGTCAGAAATTGTTATCATTTGGTGGTAAATACCAAGGGCTTACTAGTAATGTTGTCGGCAATGGATTCTGTTATCGATAGTATTCCTTCTTGGGAATAAGGGTCGTGCTTGGAAATGATGGTGGTGTTATTAAAGACATTTCCTCTTATTTATTATACCCCTGTTTCACAAGAATTATACCTCTTATTTATAAGTATTCATATTAAAAATCAAAGAAAAAAATAATTGTTTATTGAGTAAATTATAAATTAGACAAATCATTCCTCACTTTTCTATACTTACACAAACTTCCCCTATTTTTAAACTTTCATTATATTGACCACCATGCATAAGAAATAAGTGTAATCTATTAAACAAAAAATGTGATAAATGCAATTAAGTTAAAAAAACATGATATATTGTGGAGACACGCCCAAATAATATATGACTCAAATCACTCTTATAATATAGTTTAACGAACCAAAAATAATAAAGATATATTGATTTGTATATTATTTAGACTTGTCTACACAATATATATGTTTTGTTTAACTTAATTGCATTTATTACATTTTTTGTTTAATAGATTACACTTATTTCTTATGCAGGGTGGTCAATGTAATGAAAGTTTAAAAATATGGGAGGTTTGTGTAGGTGTAAAAAAGTGAGGGATGATTTGTGTAATTTCACTAAAACTCAGATGGTGTCAGTGTAATTTACTTTTATTTATTTCATTCAATCAAATGAATTGAATAGAAAAATTGTAATAAAGCTTTAAATAGTAGAAAGAAAAACTAACTAACATAAAACTAAAATTGATTAAATAATAAGTTTAATTTTCAGCTTAAATTTAACTGATTTGAGTTATGAACCAAATTTATTAAAGTAAGTAACTGAGTCAGATATTTAACTAATACTGTATCAAACTTATTTGAGTTTATTCCTAATCATTATTACATGTGACAATTAGGATTATTAAAGTGTTCCATAAATAATATGATTTTCAGCAAACTTGTTAAGACAGGAAAAAAATTCATCTGGCACAAACCGTCAAGCCAATGGTTTCTGCACGTGTCATGTAGTTCTGACGATTGAATGCAAATGCCAAGAAAATCAACAGCGCAGCTCAGCGGCATTCAAGCTCACGGTTTCACGAGGTTTGCATATCCGACTAAAAAATATATGTATCGATATAGAAAATGTTATAATATAAATATATTAATTATATAGAAGTTTTTACATTAACGATATGAGAAGATCCACTTAAATTTACTTCACATCTAGATCATTAATATTAAAAAAATTCAATAATTTGAATTAGTAAATAAATTTAAATCATTAGATTTTTCTAAAATTGATAACTAAAATATAGAGTAAGTCTTTTAAACTTACTTTTGGAGTAAGTAGATCTCATCTCTTAATAATATAAGGGTATTACATAATGTTTATTTTATTCCCCTTCATAAATATATTATGGAGAATATATTAGTCTAAAACTTGAGCTTATATGCATTTGGAGGAGGGTGACAATACTGATTCTGTTACGTCTATCTTTGTATTGCCAAAATATGGGTTGGCTCGACCCTTATTATTAAAATGGTTCAACATGTCAGTCCAGCCCATATTTGACAAGACTGACAATCTGACCCGTTTTTTTTTTTGCCAAAACACATCTTTATAATAAACTCAATCACAATTTTAAAAATTAATAATCATCATGTATCATAAATATCATTTAAAACGAAAAATCACAAATCAAAGTCTACTATATCACAATAACATATTGTCTTAGTTTAAAACTTGTAAGTTATGAACAACAAGTCAATATAGTCTTAAATGTTTAAACTCCTAATTCATAATAAAACTTATAACTCCTAAGTTTTAAACATTAGATGTTTTATTGATGGAAGATGCCTCCACTTTTCTACTACTAACATCATCAAATAAAAACCTAAAACATGTTCATGATCTCATTTTTTAATGTTAGTCCATTGGGCCAGCCCAACCCTTTATGGCCCGTTTAAAAAACGGGTTTCTAAACCAGGTTGAATATGAATTTTTGGGTTAAAATCCTTAATCCCACTTGCTGAAAATGCAAATCCAAACAGATTGGTTCGTCGAGATAAACCCATATTGTCATCCCTAATCTAGACTATGAATTTTAAATAAAACTTTAATTAGGAATTTTAAATAAAACTTTAATTGGACTCATTTGTTTTAATATTTCTACTTAAATATTCTTACGTATTTACTCTGAATAATTAGCATGATCATTCATGATAAAAGTTACAAATGACCCTAATCAAATTTTTATTATTTTTTATGCATTAATAATTTAAAATTAAATAAGTTTATTCAAACTCAACCATACAAAAATATGATTTATAATTTAATATCATTGATGTTGTATCATGTAATAGTTTTCTATTGATACAAACTTTTTTGAAGATTGAAACTTGACACCACTGAAGGGTGACGAGTAAAAGAGAAAAAACAACAATTTTTAACGTGTGTCACATTTTATCACAATTAAAAAATTAAATTTAGAAATTATTATATTTATATGCATCATTAAGTATAAATAGAATATTTATTAGCCCACTATTGATGGACGGGTTTAAATTTTGTATAATGTTTTCATTAGTTATTAAAATTTAGATTTGAAGTGACAAATCAATTTAAATATTGATTATCTTACAACTTTGTTTATTCACATGTCACATGGACAATTCACTTTTGCATCATTTTGAAATGATAAATATTGAGAACTTGTAGAGCAATTTAGCTTTTTTAATTTAAGATAAAATATTAAAAAATCCAGGGTAAGACAATATTTCTAATTTTAGGTAAATTATTGAACAAAACATGTCGTGTGGGAAAGTTATTTAGCAATCTTGATACAAACTTATCCTCCTATATCAATCTTTTCATTTTTTGATACTATCAATGATATTTCTTCATATTTTTTGGGTGAGTAACTGATTACTTTCAAGATTTAAGACAACTATACTTAACAAATGTTACTCACAAAAATCGAAACATTAATTTTACTCTGAGGATCTATTAGTCTTGCTCCATTTGACCACCATCTTGTTCGCAAGTGTTATCATTTATAATAGTAATAATAATAATTAAATATTGATTGTGATTTGTGAATGAGGATAATAAGTTAGTGTAAGTTTTTTTAATGGATAACTATGCAGCTTAAAATAGATTAGTTTGTTAATGGATAGGTACAAAGAAAAGGGTAGGCAATAGTTTCCATTTCCCATGGTTTTAAGGCCCTTTGGTTTTGCACTCCTCAAGAGAAACTGGTAAAGGAACGCCCACAGAAGTGTTTGAGGCTACATATCTCTCTCCCTAGTCCCTATATATGGAAATTAACACATTCTTGAATGTTGAATCTTCCCTATACTGCTTGAAACTTTGGTCTTGTCAATGGCACCAACAGCAGCAATGCTCATGCTTTCTCACAATAGCAAAACACATAACCCATCAGTGATTATGCAACCTTCATCACCATCTGCAACACCTTATTTTGGGTTGAAAAGCCCAGTACTTAAAATGGTTGCCAAATTCAATCCCATCTCCAAAGAAGGTTTAGACAACAATCAGATTCAGACATGTTGTGTGGTTGATCATTCTGCCATAGAGAAGAAGAGGTTTGAGGATGTCCTTCAACTTTGCAGCTGCTAAGGTTGTTGATCCAAGATTTTTTTTTCAATAAACTAGTCCTGCTTTTGCTTTTCCTCCTCTCTCTTGAACTTGTTGTAACCATGTTGTGCATAAGGTCTTATTGCAATGTAACACAATTTAGCTTTAAACCATAGGTTCAAAGTTGGTTTTTTTGTTGTTCTTTTTAAACAACCATAGTTTATGTTATTATTTAACTGCATCAGTTTGGTGTAATAAAAAAGTTATGTTTATATTAATTACAGAAACCATCAGGATTTTAGTATATGATTCACTAAAATAAATAAATAAAGAATGGAAAAATAATATGTAGAATACATAAGAAAGATGGAGTTATTGAAGCTTGACCAAATCAGCATTGATGTCAAAGAAATATAACACGATTGGTAAACAGAAATACTCTGTATTTGCAAACACATATATAGAACTGTATAGAATATTAGAATGGAAGCAATAGTATTTGCAGTTGCCACACCAGAATTGTTGCTAAATTGTTATTATATTAGGCACCTTTTAACAGTGTAATTTATGTTTAAATACCTTGAAGAATTAATGAATGAAACAAGCATGAAGTTATCTAGTCTCTCCCTCTCTTTTCTCTTCTAGGAGGTGCTCAGGCCTCGAACCAGAGTTTTTTCCAATGCTCATTGGTCTCAATCCTATTCATCAAATATAAGTTTGCAACAGAATCAGACAAAATGAGACCATGATCATAATATATCAATCAATGATGAATCTTTAATGATGCAAAAACTTTTAGATACTTATCCTACGTCAGGACTGAATTCTTTCTAATAAAGGAATTTATTTCTAGTTGTTCAGAATAATCAGGAGATTCTCTAGAAGAAATACCGAGTTCTACTTCTAGTGGTAACATGCGTACCGAGTTCCACTTCTAGCGGTAACATGCTATGGGGGTAGTCCCACTTGTAGGGTTAAGTCAATATATTCGAAGAAGAAATATTGAAATCTCATTTATCTTATAATTATTATACCAGACACTATATTAGAGACATGCCTAATTTTTATCATTCTCCTTACTAATTTAATCTATGGAGATTTTTTGGCCAAGTTCAAGAATGTAGCTTAGACATGGTAATAGCACAGATAAAATGTTGCAAAACTATGTTGAGCTAGCATGCTGTGCCAATTGTGGTTGCACCTGAAATGTGTAGGGCCAACTCAGCCAAGAAATCCTGCTGAAACAATAGCAAGGGACAGTTTGAAATATGCTTTGCTACAGAGAGAGTGAGAAGCATTTGTATAAGGTCTATTGATAATGGATGTAAACAATATTAAACAAGTGAAATGTTGGACGATAATGAATTTTTTTGGGTACAATGAAGCTCAACACTACATACCTATGTGGTTCCAATGCTGCAATTTTAATTGTATGAAAGATAACGTATGAAATACAGTTCCTATCTAATGCTTATTGCATGATTGCATTACTCAAAATGCCATTACACCTGTTGATACTATACATATGCTGGTTACCTTCACCATTGATGGCCTTTGAAGTTTCTATTCTTTTATCATTACATTTGGATGTGGCATTATATGCTTTCAACATCTGGCCTTCATGTGTCAGTTCCAGATTAGTTTGAAAATAACAATTGCTCCTTCTAATAAACTTCTCTTTTTTTATGTAAAAAACCATTGACAACTTCTTACCCTATATATAATATTTTCCACTTACATTCATGGAATGGGGATCACCTGTCCCAAAATCAGTGTATCCCCATGTCCCAAGTCAATAGGGTTTTCCAAGTAATGCATATATATTACTTTAAGTTTTTAAAATTCTATTTTTTAATGAAGTCTCAATTTTTATTGGATCGGGACAGGAAATGGAAGAGGAGTGGGGACAGGTGATATGTGTCCTACACTCATGTAGCTCAATAACAGCCTATGTATATGGCAACTCGTTCAACACGAGATGATATTTAAAAATACAAATAATATTCAAACATAAGAATTAATTGGAAATATCGGTGTTTTAAATTGTAGTTGTGGTCACGATTGCGATAATAACTGCGGTTATTGCGATTACGGTTGTTGCGATGTGGATAGTTGTTGTTGCAGTGTGAATTATTTTATGATTAAAAACAATTTTTGAATTCGATGCGGCCTGATGCGTTTATGCACTGCAGTCCGATGAACCACATTATTGTAATTTGGAATCACACTGCAATTATAATATGATGTAGTTGTGACAGTTACAACAACCATAATATTGTGGCCACATCGGACTATTCTGGGTGCAGTGGGAAAAATTATCCCGCTTAGAGAATGATATTCTTATGTCATTTTTATGTATTTATTGTATAATTTTATAAAAAAATATTAATTGCATATTTACTGATTAGAAGATCTTTGCTTTAATTATAGTTATTCCTAAGAACAAAGCCGACTTATAGAAGAAACCTGAACACAAATGTTTTTCTCATTATTCTATCCATTCATGTTTTGCAAATCCAGTTTCACCAATCTATTGGACATGGATTATCACTATATTCTTGGAGGGGTTCTAGTTTCAAGTTTAACTGTTGTGTATTTTATGTACAATTTTGCAAAAAAGAAGGGTGCAAGTTCAAGATCAATGCATGTGTTAGAAAGCAATGAGTTTGCAAAGACATCAGAAAATGTAACATGCAATGAAGAGATTGAAGGAAGCACAGATATCATCATTGTAGGTGCTGGGGTTGCTGGTGCAGCCCTTGCTTACACACTAGGAAAGGTAGAACAAGGCTTTTCTTTCCTGCATATTATGAATTTATGTTTCTCATCTCTGTGATAGTTTCTCTTGAGTTATAATCTAGAAGGAAAAATAGGGTTTTACTTAATTGATGTGTTCATGTGAGGCTCTCACTTAATGAGGTATGCGGGAGCACATCTTTTGTGCCATAATTTGTCCTACTCCACATGTCATTAGATGTGATTGGTAAAAAAAATACTTGATAATTAAACTTTTAACGTAAATACATTCTTTTTTCAACAAATCATAGCTGATGACACATGGAGTAACACAAATTGTGAGACAACAGTTGTGCTCCCCAATAGAGGGAGGATAAATAATGCAGTCTTACCCTGCAAATGAAGAGGTTGTTTTCAAGATTTGAATTCGTGACCTCATAGTCACTGAGCAACAATCTTGTCGTTGTGCTAAGCTCACCCTCTTTGATGCGGCTCCAGAGAAAAAAGTAGTAGTAGATAAGGTTGTCAGTAGTTCATGTTTGATTGCAGGGGATGCTTCAAGAGGTAGATTGGTAGAAAGAAAACGGTTGTAAATTTTTATGATAGTGCAGTTTTAATAAAATTAAGTAGGTAGAGTATAGAAATTTAGAAGGCATAGTAATACTTACAGGGTTATAGAAGAATCATTGTACAAATAGAAACTTCGCATCTTATTTTTCTTTCATTGTTTGCATTAATCTGACAAAGCAAGCATTACAATCTATGAAAAGTCTAATATTTCTTCCTTTCCATGATAAGTTCTTAGAACCCTTGGACTGGACCAGGGTCATCAAAAAGTAGTTATGTATTTTTTGAGATTAACTACATTCTGCAATGACAAAGCCTGAGATGACTTGAAAATTAAGCTGTATTGCTTGAAAAGGTGATTTTTTAGAACCCTTTTAATTTTTGGCATGAACAAGCATTTGTTTGTTTTGAGAATGATGAGTGATCTTGCTTTGTGATTCTAAATCTAATTGCAGGATGGAAGGAGGGTGCATGTCTTTGAAAGGGACTTGAGTGAACCTGATAGGATTGTAGGTGAATATCTACAGCCTGGTGGTTATCTGAAGTTGTTTGATTTAGGTCTTGAGGGTAAGCAAGAAACCTTTTTAAAATATGAGAAAACTCAATTAACCGGTGTAAGATTAACTGATTATGTGACAACTGAAGTAATTAATCTTAGCTATTAGCTACGATGAACTATTCTGACTCCGGTGGTCAAATTCATCGATCTTTATACATGGATGTTTTGAATTATTGCAGATTGTGTGAGTGAAATTGATGCTCAAGAAGTTTTTGGTTATGCTCTTTCTAAGGATGGAAAAGATACCAAGCTACCTTATCCCTTGGAAAAGTTTAGCTCTGATGTTTCTGGTAGAGGCTTTCACAATGGCCGTTTCATACAAAGAATGAGAGAAAAGGCTGCATCTCTTCAAAAGTAAAGAATTTCACCAGCTTTTCATTTTGATTAGAAGTTGTCTCTTTACAATGAAGTTCAACATTCGCATTTAAGTTGCATTGAATCCTTTGTTTACATCCTCTTAATCATAGTCTCATTCCAATTTTATGCAGTGTAAAATTAGAACACGGAACTGTCACATCTCTACTTAAAGAAAATGGAACCATCAAAGGGGTGAACTACAAAACCAAGAGTGGCCAAGAGTTCACAGCAAAGGCTCCACTCACTATAGTATGTGATGGTTGTTTTTCCAACTTGAGGCGTTCTCTTTGCAACCCTAAGGTAAGGATGGCATGTTTCTTTTCAGATATATGAGAATGGTTTGATCATAGCTACTAGGTTTGTACATTAAACTAGCCTACAACACACGTACCAAATTTATATTTTCGAACATTTAAAGAAAGTTTTGTAAAAATAATGTAAAATTGACGAACCACATACTCATGCCACATTCCTAATAACAATGATTTTGACATTATTAAGCATTTCTCTTATTCTTTTTCCTCAACGCATGTAAGTGGAAGTAACTGTTTCAATTTATAGATTAGTTGTTGCTTAAACTGATGTCATTATTTACGCAGGTTGAAGTACCCTCTCATTTTGTTGGTCTGGTCCTGGAGAATTGTAATCTTCCATATGCAAACTTTGGACAGCTTATCGTCGGTGATCCTTCGCCCATTGTGTTTTATCCCATTAGCAGCACTGAGATTCGGTGTTTGGTAGATGTGCCTGGCCAAAAATTACCTTCCCTTGGCAATGGTGAAATGGCCCAGTATTTGAAAACTCTGGTAGCTCCCCAGGTACCAATATCTTTACCTTTCAAGCCTTGATTTCATAATGAAACATTTTTACATATTCAAGCTAGATACTCAACATCCCTTGATTAATTTGCTTCATATTTGTTCAGCTAATTGAGGAATGTGTATGTTTCAGGTTCCACCAGAGCTGTATAATTCTTTTAATGCAGCAGTTGATAAGGGAAACATCAGAACCATGCCAAATAGAAGCATGCCTGCCTCACCTTATCCCACACCTGGTGCCCTTCTGATGGGAGACGCCTTCAATATGTGCCACCCTTTAACAGGAGGAGGAATGACCGTGGTTTTGTCTGACATTGTTGTGCTAAGGGATCTACTTAAACCTGTGCATGATTTGCATGATTCTTCTGCTCTTTGCAAATACCTTGAATCATTCTACACCCTGCGCAAGGCAAGTAATAAATCGGATTTTGAGCCTACACTTAATAGCTTAAGCTTTTACAATGAGGATTACCTTGATATTATGCCTATTTATATTTTCCTATTGAATACCCTTTAGGACAAAGTTTAGGTGTTGTTGTATAAGGGTTTGTGATGCTATTTTCCAATAAAAATATGATGTGTAAAAACTCAAATGAAATCAATGTTACACATGCTGTACTTTCTTTTTTATGTTTTATCAGTAACCAAGTGCCAAGTGCAATGCCTGATTCTATCTGCAGCCAGTGGCATCTACAATAAATACATTATCTGATGCCTTGTACAAGGTGTTTTGTGCATCCCCTGACCCAGCTAGGAAGGAAATGCGCCAGGCATGTTTCGATTATTTGAGCCTAGGAGGTGTTTTCTCAGATGGACCAACAGCTCTACTCTCTGGTCTAAATCCTAGTCCACTGATCTTGGTTCTCCATTTCTTCGCGATGGCTGTTTATGGCGTCGGCCGCCTGTTTATACCATTTTCTTCTCCAAAGAAAATGTGGATAGGAGTTAGAATGATTTCAGTGAGTATTTTTTTATTTTCCCTTAAACATTTGTTGTGACAATTGCAGCATAAGGTTCCCACATAAAGTACTAGTAGTTATTAGTCAATAGTGCAACATGTTTTATGAGCTGAATCAATTTTGTTTCCATGATATTCCAGAGTGCATCAGGTATCATTTTCCCCATTATCAAGGCTGAAGGAGTGAGACAAATGTTATTTCCAGCAACTGTGCCAGCATATTACAGAACACCTCCTGTCTATTAGCTTTATTGAACACACATGAATGAAATTCATGGAATATAAATGAAACAGTTCTCAGATACTTTGTACCTGGAAGTTGTAACAGCCCACTATTGTCAAAAAGAATAAGAGAGGGGACTACATTGCATAATTAGGAAAAAACAATTTTGCTCACCTACTACCTATATTATACTACAAAGTTTTAAGAAATGTTTATGAATTTGATGCAGAAGTTGCCCAAAACCAATGTTCAATGCATTAGAAGGAAAAAAATGTTATGCTTTGTCTTCAAGCTTTTTGGCTGCTAGTATGGTATTGTTGTAATCATATAATGAAACTTGAGTTATTTAGTACAGAAGCTAATAAAAAAATGTAATCTAGTGCAGAAAGATTTTGTCATGGTAGTGTGACAATTCAAGCAATCATAATGGGCAGAAAATTGAAAATAGTAACGTCAGATTGTAACTACTCAATTTAGAAAACAATTAGACTCTTGTTACATTGGCAATGCTTCTAACTTAAAGCCGTGGTGGCAAAATATATGGAACAACAAACTTTTGGAAAACCATAAATGGAAAGACTCAAGAATTTTGAGCTACAGAAAATTGCCTCAAAACACATGTAAAACTAAATTCATTTGTCCAACATCAACAATTAGTTTGTTTTTTTTAAACAATTTAGTTGACTAACTTATAAGCTTTTTCATTGGAAAAAAACTTGCTTCTTGTTCTTGAGGTTCCAAACTGAAATAAAGTTGTTTCATTTGGCTAAAATGTCTTTGGTTAATATGAAGACCATATAGCATAAGCAATAATGAAACAAGCCTCCAACAAATTCATCTTCCTGAGTTGAATTGCTGGGTTTTATCATTTTCCATAGAAAAAACATTATCTTAAGTGAAGATGTGCTGTTGCAGGCTCCAATTGCACAATGCAAAGGCAAATAGAAGCACATAATATAAGTTCTCAATTAAAAGTGACTGTCTTTACATCCTTATAATCTAAAGTCCAAGGAAGATCAATAAAATTATTTGAAAAGACAAAACCCTGAGACCAAAGAGATATTCTCACTTGTATAGCTGCTTGAATCTTCTGCAGGCCTCCAAGACATTTTCCCTGTGACCAAAGGCACTAACCCTGACAAAACCTTCACCACCAGGTCCGAAACCACTACCGGGAGTTATGACCACATGAGTCTTCTCAAGAATCTCACTGAATACATCCCATGAGCTTCGACCCGGGAAATAGACCCACACGTATGGTGCATTTTCCCCTCCATAGACTTTGAAACCAAGTGACTCAAATGTTTCCACTATTATGTCAGTATTTTCCTTGTAGAATCCAATAACATCTCGCATAGCCTGCATTCAAATTCAGAAAGTTTATTATATACCATGAATAGACTTGTTCTTGCTTTAAATGATTAAAGAAAACCACCTCAGAGCCTACAAATTCCCCACCTTATTACTAAAGGCTGGGAGTAGAGGATGGTGTAATACAAGAATGCATGTACGTTTAATGATACCAAAATAATATAAACATCAAAACGATGTTGTCCATAGATCAAATTTTTTTGTGGATTGGATTTCACTTGACTGTCTATGGCTCCATGGTGTGTGTCATATATTGTGTTGGTGGACCTTTTCCTTGGGAGTGGGGGTAGGAGAGGGAAGGGTTACAGGGATCTTTCTTGAAAAAGTTTGGACTACTTTCTCTTTCAGAAACTTGAGTAATAAAACAATATAACTGACCTTAAGACCTTCTGGCGAAAGGCAAGCCAGACCACCGGCCTGGGAAATATTCGAGGCGCCATTGAAGCAAGTAGACACAATACGGTTGAAGTCTTTGGCAACAGGAAATCCATCAGAAAACAGCAACTGCTTTGGAACCACAGTCCAACCCAATCGAACTCCAGTGAAGCCAGCATACTTGCTAAATGACGCAGTCTCGAGGGCAACCTGCAATAGGCCGTAAGCAGTCATGCACATTGATATGCAACAGAAACCCATGGTATTCAATGAGCATCAAAATCATTTTCCTAACTGTATTACAATATTTGGGCCAATTTTTACAAAATACTTCAACAATGAACCCCTTGTTAGGATTTCTGCATGATTTCATCATCCCATTCTATTACAAAAAATATACAAATAGTGGAGTAATGGAGATTAATCATAAATAAAAGTACAAACCACTGACACTAAGCAAATACACATTTACTATTAACAAAATGTTCAGTGGCTGGAAAATAGCACCATAAAAAATAATATGAAAAAACAAGTCATTCTAAACTAGTTCTATAACAAAGGAGGAAGCCTATATACTAGAAGTAAAAAACAGTTTGCCATGACAATATTGGATGGAAATGAACAATCAAATATTACCTGATCTACCATAGTGCAAGTGAAAAGATTCATTGGCTAGATCAAAAGCTAAAATAACTCATGCCATGCAAGTAGGAAGAAACTTT
The DNA here is from genome assembly GCF_001865875.1 of Lupinus angustifolius. NCBI lineage: Eukaryota > Viridiplantae > Streptophyta > Magnoliopsida > Fabales > Fabaceae > Lupinus > Lupinus angustifolius. Next base: position 11,162,176 of record NC_032026.1, on the reverse strand, counting down.
CAGTTAAGTGAACAACTATTGCGAACCAAATCCATAAGTCCTTGACTTGTTGCAAAATAATCGAACACCAAAATGACATTCACACAATAAGCTAATTTTAAATTCTAGCACTAGCCAAATGCACTCAAGTAGTTTCAAAACAAGAAATCAGACAAGAATTCACCATATGCATCCTATCATCAAGTTAAAGTATATTTATAAATGCTAAGACTCACAGGTGTGGTAAAGCGTGAATATAACAAACAGATTTTAAACATCAAGCCATAAATTAAAGACTGACCTCTTTGGCTCCGGGAATTTCGAAGATGGAGCGCGGATTGTCACCAGAAATGTACATTGCATATGCTGAATCATAGACAATTATAGACCCATTGTCCTTGGCAAACTGAACCAGTTGGGTCAGTTGATCCCTCGTTGCAGCAGCACCAGTAGGATTGTTTGGTGAACAGAAAAAAATTATATCTGGTCGAGAAATAGAAGACAAATCAGGGAAGAAACCATTTTCAGGTTTACACCTCATGTACTCGATGTTTGCAAACTTCTCAACATCCTTTTGATAGAAGCCAGTCTGGCCCATAATCACACTTGAGTCTACATAGGCCTGCATATAAATAAATAAAAGTAACATTACTTACAGAGAACAACTATGGGAGTCAAAAAGGCCAGTAACTTGAGCGGTGGTGCTTCCCATATCGCAACTTTCTTTATATTATTTAATTTATATATTGAATTCATTTTCAAATGAATATATACTCATGCATAATTACAAATAGTAACATGTGAATGCCCACAAAAAACAGTCATCCAATAATGTTTGAACACATTTTTGTATACTAACAAATGACCCCATTGAAGAAAACATGAATTCACTCCACCTTTGTTTGTTGGAAGTTGCAGATATGGAGTGACAATCAAATATTCCACCAGAACAAAGTTAGACGCAAGCCAAAAACATTCTTGTGTATGTTAAAGAACACTATTTTTCAACTCTTTCTTAGATATCAAACATACAACGACATCCACATCCAGTATATCAAGATGGATATTCATTTCATATATGTAATATTTTCTGCAATTGTGTTAAAAACCTTCACCAATCGAAGTTGAAACATTAAATGAAGTTCTCTGTGTGTTTATATATTTAATATAGCGCTTTTTTCAAGTAATGAGCACTCCTATATATTCATGGGTCTTTGCTAGTCTAATGAGATTCCCGGATCGAGTTCTTACTCAAATACTGAAAAAAACATCTCTTGAAAGATTAGAATGAAAAACATTCTTTCAAGCCCTTTAGTTTTATATAAACAAAATATAGAAACTGATTGATCATACTACTCTAAGACAAACAGAATTCAATCAGTGAGCATATCACGCAGTAAATCAACAAGATAAAATAATTGAAACAGAACCAAAGTCACATTTTTGCAATATTGAATCACAAACGAACGCTTAAGCAACTGATGAGAAGCTTGTATTAAACAACAGTGTAGATATGAATTACCGGATATGATGGGTCTTGCACAGCCATTTTTACATTTGATCCAAAGACAATCTGCCACAAATTGAAAATTGAAGAAATGAAAAGTTAAATTAAGGAGAGACATTAGACTGAAGAAAATCTCCAGTTAACATGCAACCCCCACCTGTACCCCACAAAGCAGAATAATCAAAATTCAATAACAGTAAGTGGCTCAGGCACCAGGCATAGAGCATAACATTCAGAAGTGGAGATATAAGTTGGGCTTAATATATTAAAATAAATAAAAATTACCTGAAGGCGAGATATATCGCATTTTGCTCCATCTGATACAAATATATCATCATCGTCTATGCCAAGATCCTTGTAAAATGTTGAAGCAATTGCGCTTCTTAAAGGCTGCATAGATTAGAGATGTTTCTCAATCTTCAAGTATCATAAACTTCATGAAAAGAAAACAACCAAGAAAAATTAAAGTTTGACATATACTTAGGGTAACTATATATTTCAACGGTCAGACCCTTTGCATCTTTATCTACCAGAGTAATCACAACTATAACATCAACATCCATGGCAGAGAATGTACTTTGGTACCTCTCATTAGTCTTACAAAGACAATGTTCTCTGGTTATCTCAAAGCTTTTGAAGATAATATTTAAATTAAAAACATAATATATAAAGAAAACTACATGCATTGATAATTTCATCTTTCTCTGGATCAGAACTTAGGTTGCACACAGAAGCTGAGTTGGGCACTTAGAAATTTTGCCTAACCAATTTATTGCAAGTGAGAATTCACCTTTCAGTAAAGTTTTAGGAAAGAAAAGGTGTGTTGTGTGCAAAAGACAATTGTGTGTAGTAGTGGAGGCAGCTAAAAGGGGAAATATCAAATTTTATTCCTTGAAATGTTTCAAGGATCAAGAAAGAACAGGTAACCACATGCTCTCAATTTAAAAATAAAACCTCTTATTTTTAACTTTGCATCATGATTAATTATTTTACAGTTGATGACATGCCAGACAGTAATGTTGTGCAGGAAAAAATAGAGGTGCATCTACTAACTATCAGCTTGGAGAGAAAACTTTATAACTGGGCTTGTGTTTTATATTTGATGGAGAGCGACAGATTATTAAAGGATACAAGAATGAAAATTAGAAAATCAGGCAAAACCCGTTAAAGATGTCAATGTGGCACATACCTTTTCACCTTGCTCAGCTCCATAACCACTGTATCCTTCCAAGGTTGACAGTGCATACGATCTCTGATTAAGGGGAACAACAATTTCAAATGCTCAGTAAAAAACAGGTGTGGCGCTACTATTATTTAATTGAAATGACAAACTATAGTTATAATTAACACCTTTTTAATAATAAAAATACCTACAAAATATATATTTATGTCAATAGAAGTTAAACTTAAACAGATGGAACTATAAACAATGACCGAAATATACTGATGACAAAAGTTCTACCTTTGCCATTGCAGAAGTTATGACTTCAGGAATGGGTTCTGTAGTATCACCAATACCAAGGCTTATTATTTTTGCATCAGGAAACTTCAGCAAGTGTGCATTCTTCCTTCTAGCGATCTATTTTTTGTAATAAAAATGCAGAATAAGAAGGATCAGTAAAAATAAAGGAAGCTGCATCATGTAAAGAAACAACTTAAAAAAAGGTTGGAGGGTGCGAGAGAGAGACAACACACACTCATGACATTGTGTGTATAAACTAAACAGAAGAGTGAATAAATAAAATGCCACATATTTCCCCAAATATCTCCTCCTTTATCTTTCTTGGGGTAGATAAGATACCCAGATTTGATAGCAAAATACTTTGTTACAACATCTCATCTCTTTCTTGGATGCTTTGAAAACAATAAACCGGACTATTTTCATTTAATAATCATATGGTTAGTTGTTGACCAAAGGCATCTTTCGTGAAGTAGAAAAACATGACTGTCTTATAGTCAAGATTAAAAGAGAATATTGATCACTAAAAAATGAATAGGTTAAAAAAGTTCAAAAGTTTATCTTAATTTACTTAATAAATTATTCTTTCACCCCCAAAAAATGCACAATAATTCATCTTGAATTATGAGTATGAGGCACACACTTAATACAATAAAACCCCATTTACTTCAACATATGAATGGATAGCCGAGACATGTACACAAAAACATAAAGACATTGATGTAAAAGAGTCTTCTCTAACATAGAATTCCATTGGAACAAAACATGTTTAGTGAAAGTAAACAATAATAATAAAAGAAATGCCATGTAAACTGATTAACTATGCACTGCAGTGATCATAAGACAAATAAAAGAGAGGCTGTTTTATTAGTAGTTATACGAAGAAAATGCAGCATTAAATACCTCTGGAAAGAGATAGCCAGCTTGGAGTTTAGAAATATTTTCATTGCGAGATACCTTTGTCTTGTGAGCTTCAAAAAGAAACGGCAAAATGTTATCATATTTGACAAAACGGAGCAAGTTGCATGCTCTTTTTCAAGACTATACCACCACAGCTATTATTCTAACATCCATTCCACTAGATTCCATAAGTTTAGAACATGTCAGCCTATTCTCAAGAGGCGTCAATTAAATACTTAAGTCATGTATTTTTGCAGCTTAGGTTAAAAATGTACATTCAATATCAATTGTCAATCTCTCTGGTATGGCTAAATTTCACAATATAAGTTAAAAAAGCATTCAAAACGGATCCTTTAACAGAGAAACACACAGATTAGCACTCTAAGGCATTAATAGGTTGATACACATACCAACTATGGTGTTTGTTTAAGCTTTTTTCTCCTAAAAAAAGTCATTTCAATTAAAATGATTACACTTACATGTTTGATTGGTTATTCTTTGACTAAAAATGAGAAGCCACCAAAAGCGCTTTTATGAAAAACTATACTTTCTAGCTTATATATAAAAAACTCAATCTCCATTAAAAAAGAATTTACTAAAAATACTTTTGTTATAATTATAGTGAAACATGTAAAAGCTATACCATAAAAGAGTAACTTCTTAGAGTAAATTCAAAACATTTTCTCTAATCTAATAAAACCGAGAGGCCCTAAAAGAAGAATCACAATTATAAAGAAGAAGTTTAAAAGGTACCAGTCTCAGCTTCTTGAGGTACCGCAACACATTTGCAAATTCCAACGCTTTTCACAGGCAATGAAACATGGCTCCTACAACACCACCCAAAAGAGGGTTTTTAAAAAATCAAAACTTGAAAGGGTAAGCAAAAGAAATACGTAATTTTGAATCAAGAGCAATCATGGGTAGGATCCCAATTTTGTAGCAGAGAAGAGAATTGAAATGAAGTACCTAGAATTGAAGGTAGAAGGAGCAAAGAAAGCAGAGGATGAGGAAGAGATTGAAATGGCAGTGAGGTTTTGGGTGACAGACATTTTATGAGATCAAGGGGTGAAGAGAGAGTAGAAATTGGAGAGTGAATATGCGTTATGCGGCTTTTGGCAAAGTAGTATTTGTATGAGTGATGCTAAACCTTTTTATATAGTGTTCTAGTTTTGTGGTGCGAAGGAAAGAAAAGACAAACAACAACAACCACACGTGTTTTTTTGTTTTGTTGAGTTTTTATGTCAACAACCACCCACTCTGATATATTGGAATCTTTCCTCTAATAAGTTTGGTTTGGAGGAGTGGGGTGACTATCATACCTTGAGTTACGTTCAAATTACATAAATTATTCCTCACTTTTTTATATCTATATAATTCTTAATTTTTATATTTTTATTATACTAACCACCTATGTATGAGAAATAATATAATTTTTTAAATAAAAAATGTGATAAATGTAATTAAGTTAAACAAAACATGATATATTATGGAGAAAAGTCCAAATAATATACAAATCAATGTATCTTTATTATTTTTGGTTACAAAATGCATCAACAATTCTAAAGATATATTGTTTAAATCGGTCTTATATTATATCGTAACGAACCAAAAATAATAAAGAAGTATCAACTCATATATTATTTGGACTTGTCTCTACAATATATCATATTTTATTTAATAATTGTGTTTATCACATTTTTTATTTAAAAAAATTACACTTAATTTTCATGCAAGGGGTAGTTAGTGTAATGAATGTATAAAAATTAGGGAGTTTGTGTAGGTGTAGAAAAGTGAAGGATTGTTTGTGTAATTTCACTAAAACTCATGAGTGTCAGTCTAATTTACTTGTTTTAATTAAGAGTATAATATGCGTAAAAATTTATATATAATCAGTATATTATTTATTATTTATCTATGGAGTATAATATTGATGTACTGGCAGTGTAAAGAATTATACACTATCAGTGCATCATGAAGGATAGATAATACAATGACAATGTAAAAAAAATTTATCAGTGTATACATCTTTTTCTCTTATTTATATTACTTTTTTGAACCGTTAATGATAATTAAAAATGAATGATAGATGATGCAATAATAGTGTAAAAATCTTCTACACTTATTAGTGTATATACTTTTTTTCTTTAATTAAATCACTAGTTTGAAGGAAAAAATATTGGATTAAAATTTCTCCTATCTTATTTTTATGTTGCCCAAGAAGTGAGAGGTTATAGAAATGAGAAAATATTTAAAAGGAAATTATTTTAAAAATTAATGATTTGCTTAAGATTATCATTGATGTCCTTTAAAGTAAATACATATTATATTGCTTCAAGTGAAAAAAACATATATCATTTAAGCATGATATCTCATATTTGATCAATAAGTTTATGTATGAGTGAAAATATATTAATGAGGAGAGCTATTATACGTCATGAAATAATCATTTATGTTCTCTTTGGTTGAGGGAAGAAAATAGAATGGGAGAAGATAAGATGAAAGAGTAAGAGAATACATAAAGTGATGAGAAAGAGAGTAGATTTTGATAGTTGTTTGGTATAAGAGAAAGAGAAGAGAAAGAAAAGTGATATTTGTTGTATAGATTATATTATCCTTGCCATATTAACTTTAACACTAAATTATAATTTAAAAATAATTTTATTGCTAAAATTAATAAATACACATTTTTAAAATTATTTTGAAATTTAATGAAAACAATAGCTACACATTAAATACTAATTTTTTAGAAACATATGCAAAATTAAGGGTGTGTTTGGTTTCAAGAAATGTTGTGTTTCTATTTCTTATTTTTTTAAAACAGTTTTCATTTCTTCAAAACATGTTTGTTATTATCATTTTTAAAATCATTCATTGTAAACTTCATAAACTAGGACACTTGCCATTATAACTAGTTCAAATCTAAATTTTAATAACTAAACACCAATGATTTCGTCGAATGTCTCCATATCTGACATTTGTATTTTTTTTCAACAGATTTTATGCCAATAATATATTAATCGCTTTTAATAGTTGGACTTGGCCATTAGCTACCACAAAGACATGTAGAAGGTCATAATGAGCATCATGTAGTTGCAAGTGCTCTTCAACAAAAATTAAAAGCTAAAGTAAATTAGTAATATGCAAATGCTATATTATTTAATTAAGGTTGCACTAAATTCAAGAGACGTTAATTTTTATACAAAAAACATATATTATCATACTCATCGTCAACCTATTTCAACAATATCATAAGAGAGGCGGAAAAAATTATTATATTGAGAGATAAATAAATAATTCTAGTATGAAGATTTATAGTGGTATAGAAATACTTATTGATTGATTTTAGTGTTTTATTGATAAGCAAGAGAGTAACATCATTTGATGTTTAAGATTTTGTACATACTTTAAGAAATTATTAAATGAAATAAAAATCCGATACAATTTGACTAAAATAATCATATTTAATGCACTTTGAAAATGTATTAAAAAATGAAGAAAAATATAATGAAAAAAGAAGTAATATATAAGGGTATAATATGAAAGTAAAATATAAATGTGTATTGAGTTCTTAAAACATAAAAAAAATTGGAATAATATGAAAAAGTTAAAACATCAAAAGATATAGAACAAATGAAGTAAAAAATCTTAAAAAAATTCAATGAAATGTCATTGCTTCATTCTTGAAAATGACATTTTTTTCATTTTCAAAATTTCAGGAAATGAATGTCATATTTTCTAAAATATGAAATGAAAACAACAAGACAAACATGTTTTTACACTCATTTTCTGATTTGATTAAAAATGAAAACAGAAAATGGCCAAAGCAAACACACTATAAGTGTTTTTTCATTTTTATGTGTTATTATAATTTTTTAAAAATGAGGATAAAATTATCATTTACTAGATTCAAACTTGCCCTTCTCATTTTCTCTCTTAATGTGAGGAGAAGAAAATTATGGTGGGACCCACCATAATTTCCTCACTCTCTTCCCTTCTCTTGTACTCAAAATTAGTGAGAAAATACTCTCAAAGAAAATACATTCATTTATAAAGGAAAATACTCTCAAGGGAAATACATCCTTTTGGGCATTTAATATGTTGACTTTGGGTTATATGAAAGGTACCAAATCTCATTAAGGACATATATATGGCTAATTGGCCATGTCTTATCGTTTGATGTCTCTGCTTGTATATAATCTTTCTATTTTCAAATTATCATTTAATATATATATATATTGACTTGACTCTCATAAAAGAGAAAAATATGTATATGCTGATAGTTATAAAAGTTTTATATATTATCAGTCTATCATTTATCATTAATTTTCAATCACTATTAATTCTTCGGATAAAATAATGCAAATTAATATTGAATAATATATTGTCTATATAAATTTTTACACTAACATTGCCTCTAAGTTACCCTCTTTCCTAAAACTTGCTTAATTTCATTATTGAAGATGATAGTAGCTGGTTGGGGTCATGCTTTGCCATTTGATTTAACCCCAAACTCCCTCTTTGTCCTGTTCTTCTTCTGCTTGTGAATGGAAGGTACTAACGGCCCCATGTTAAAAAGAGTAATGTAACCAACTCTACATACTTCATAGAGCTGATACAAAGGAGTGACTCTTGATTGAAATAGTTTATAAGAAGTAAAGATTCATGGGTCTAATGCACTAATGCCTTTTGGTTTAAGACGTGGTGTCTTATTTGTGACTCTTCACTCTTTTCATACCCATGTAACAATGGAATTCCTCGGTGGTTGGAGGCTCCCCGGTAGCAGTCTGGTCCAATAAGTGGTATCAGAGCTGATGGTTCGGCTGAGACATGGTAGACTTAAGGGGAGCGGACCGAAAAGTATGTGATACTCACACTTGAGGGGGAGATTGTTGGGTTTATTCAAGTGTGAAGTCTCATATTGAATATACAAGGAAGAGCGAAAGACTTTATAAGTATGAAATACCCATGAAATTAATGCCTTAAAGGTTTTGGTTTCAAACGTGGTGTCTCACTTGCGACTCTTCACATACTATGTAACAATGAAATTAACAGTTGCCAATCCATTTTATTGTGGTCTTTAGTGTTGCTAATTTTTCCCTCTAGAAAGAGAATGTGTCTCTCAGTTTAAAGTCTTCCAAGTAGTTTGGCACTAAAAAAAGGTGTGGATTGTAAATGGGCTTCAATGTTATTTTTGGTGGGTCATCCACCCAAGTGCCACCAATTAAACTTACACATGTGATAAAAATCAAAAGTTTTGAACAATTAAAAACTGACCCGGTTAGAAAAAGACAAGAACTATATATTGAACTCTTAGAGATGAAAGACTTAGTTAAATTTAAATTTTAATATGTTCCAATCCATCATTTGCCTGCAAAGATAACAATAACACTAGTAATGTCTAAAAAAAAAAGAGAACATTAATAACGAAGAGCATTAATGAAATGGAAAGGAATCCATCTCAATCTCCACTTAAGTCACCATTCCCCCTCATGGATTAGGTGAAGATGCTGAAATTGAATACAATACCTCTTCTTTTTTTATAAGGAAAAATTATATTAATAAGAGTATAAGCGGTGTCCACCCAATACAAAAAGAATATAAAATATTGAACTTCCAAAACATAATTGTTATATTATATTTCATTTCATTCCTTCAGGTACTTTAGACCAATACCAATCACTAGGAGTTATTATTTCAAACCGGATATGTCATGTTAACCTTTTCCAAGCTTAGACTAATAACATTAACATAAAATGTTTTTTTGTTATAAATATTACATATGATCATATCATAATTTTTTTAACTTTAAAACAAAATTATAAGACACATATTTCTAATAGTATGTGATCATTTTTTCAATGAAATATCAATATGGTATAGTATGTGATTATGACTAATAGGAATCTTTCCCTCTATAGGTACACATCATTCTTTGTAAACACATTTTACCAATCCAAATAAATATTTTTAATTGTAGACAAATTTTGGGACTCATTCATGTATGGTTCCAAGTTACATAGACACGGTAATTTTTACCTTGTAACCTTAACCCATAGTAGAGGTTCCAAATCATGCTTCATAGTCATTGATATCATGGAATAGGTGTATCATGCACTTAAACAAAACCATAGAATTACACCACATGTAATCCATACAAGTAGTTATTAAGTGATATTATCTTTTGAAATCCATTAATGTGCATTTCATAAACAAATATTAACTAATTTCTCATCCCTACATTTCATAAAAGATAATGGCTTTGCAAGTTCCAATCACATATCAGTCCCTGCTCAAAATCTCTCCTATAAGTATGTCAATAAAGCCTCTGCTTAATGGAAAGGTCACTGTCATGAGTCTTCAAAATGATAATCTGTCTCATCAAAGATTTCCTCCTATACAGAAAAACTTATGTCAGTAAAATTTTATATAAGTTTTTAATAATGTTTTACATTTGAATTTTCAAGTTCCTCAAGGGGAAAAATGCTAATTTGTTTTTTGAAAATAGTGAACCAAGAGGAGTTAAAGGTTGTTTTCTATAAAATTTCATGAGTAAATGAGACCACATGTACCTGTAAAAGCTCTTCAATGACATCTTCCATAGTAATTAATCCAACAGCTTCTTCTTCTTCAGGGAGGTTTGGAAGCGGATTGCCGTCTATCTCCAAAATATCCGAGTACATATTTTCCGACCATCTTTTGCTCCGAGAACCACCCTTAAATGACTTGTTTGTATTTGGAAAGTTTTTCCACCTTTGGATCGGCAATTTGGGTTTCATAACTTTCTCTTGGTGAGGCTTTTCACCATCAATATCCACCTTCACATCTCTCACTGACTCTATTTCAGAATCACAAGACATAAGGAGCATTTATTATGAAGGAGATTTCAGTTTCTAAGAGAATCTAATAGAAATTTATGCAAGAGAAGAAAAAAGTTAATTGTTTATTGCATACCATCGGCATTATTTTGAGAAGATTGCTGCTTTGTCTTCTCACTCCGGCGTACAACAACAGCCATGTGGCTATGGCCCTTCTGGAACTCATTCAAAATGTCATAAAGTGCTATACTTTCTGGAACCCTGTCAATATGTATAGTTTTTAAACATGAATTTATGGTGATACAAGCACAAATGGAACCAATGCGCCTTCCCCGACAAAACCTACAAAACATGTCCTAGATACCTTGGAATCCTGCGTATAGTTACACTCTTCACTGGTGTTTCGTCTTCTGGATGAATTGTTAATAAATTCTTTACCTAGAATTAAGCAGCATGTATTCAGAAAATCATGGTAATGTACATGATACAATAACAAGAGTGAGAAGACATAAGATATATAGAGCGAGCAAGCATTGGAAAAATATGTACATCAAAATTAACCAGCTACAAACATTATGGCTAATAATTGACCACTTAATTACATTACAAAGTAATGTTATAAATATCATAGGACCTTTTTATGGGTGCTATTATGATAATGAATGACATAAATATCATACGACCTTAGGACTACAATTTTGAAGCAATTAATTAAGTGTCGAGCTTGTTTCTCAGTTAAGTTTAATCTTAGAAACATATTTTCTTGTTCATCTCTAGTTCTCTATGGAAAGCTGAAATACCCAAGCAGAACATAATTTTTTGGAAACTTTTTCCAGTACTGGCCAAAAACCTAGGGAAAACATACTAATTGAATTAAGACATTCATTGTCAAATGTCACTGTTCAAAGTAGCAAATTAGCTTACAAATCATGTTCTAGTGTCTTCTGCACTCAGTACCTCGAACCTGTACTTTGGTTATCAAAATCTTGGTATCTCAACGCACTTGAGATGAAACTGTATGTTGTTTCTATGGAAGCTTTTCATTTAATTAAAAATGAATGCTCAATGTTAAAGATATCAAGGACACACTTTACCAGCACGAGTCCGATAATGTTTGTAGGCTGCTCATAATAGACTGGGATTCTGCTATGTCCATTCTCCAATATTTCAGTCATCAGTTCCCTGTTAAGCAATAGTCGGTTATTTTAATGACTAAAATTTGTATAAAACACAAAAATTAGCTCTAATTAATAAAATTTATAGAGCACCTTACCTATCAAGCTTTGAGTTAATATCAACGGAAAACGTTTCAGATATAGGAGTCATGACATCACTGGCTGTCTTTGCACTAAGCTCAAGTGCCCCAGCAATGATCGTTGTTTCGTCATGTGTCAGTTCCCCGCCTTTTCCAGCCTAGTACAATCAATCACAAATAACAACAACAAATACATCGAAGCATGAATATACAAGCAAAGGGTTCCAAATAAACAGATGTGAAGTAGATAAGATAGCACAAGTGACAAATCAGAAGAATTACATTGAAAAGAAAAAAGGCAGCGAAGTAAAGCATACTGATGAGATGACAAAATGAGCACATAATACAGGCTTTAAAAACATTATAAAATATAGAAGGCTGCTTTTTTCAATAAGAAACATCATAGTGCTCTGATACAGACCTCATTGCCATGGAAATTCACAAGTGTTTTTAACTCGGCTCTGCGGAAAAGAGCTTCTTGGCGATGGCCCAGAAAATAGTCCAACAGCTGGAAAACCACATAAAAGCACAACAAGCCAAGAAGGAAATGAAAATCCGGACAAAACGAATTAAATTTGCCCCATGCTTACAAAAAAAGGTATCGATAAAGTTCTGTTCAACATATGTTACCTTGCTAATTGGGAAAGCAATGGGAGAACATATCCATACAAGTACGCGGACAAAGGGAGCCACAGTTGCACCAATTGCTAAACCATACCGAGTACAAACTGATTGGGGTATAATCTTCACAGAAGTAAACATAAGTCAGAGCACTTTTATATGCCATGCTAAGTAATAGAATGCTAATATATTCCTAATAAATATTGGACAAAGACTTGCAGCAATCCAACAAGTCAAGACCAATACTCAGAACTCAGAAGGACTATATTAATTTTAAAGGTATTTTTCAAAAAACAATATTGGAGACAAACACTGGAAACATATTTACAATCTTTAACTACTTATCATGATCGAAATTAGTTACTTGTGAATAACGGATTTCTAACTTCCCTTATCACATTGTGTCAAAAGGAACATACTACGCTTGAAGAACAAGGTGGAGGATGAGAAATGCCTATAATCTTTGATATGCAAGTGTATTCTTAAAACGTGTAAGGACATAATTTTCAAACCTCGCCAAACAGAAGAATTAATGTCACCGAAATCAAGATAGCACCCCATGCAGTAATAAGACTGTCAAGAAAAATAGGAAGCGCCTGAAAAAAGGAACAGCCATTTTAGATATCAAATCCATGTAACATATATACAGGCATCAGCAAACGATTCCAACTGTACCTCCATGGCTGCAGCATTGCAAATTAGCAGGGTGCAAAGCAACAAGTGTTGATTTTTGACAACAGGCAATATTTTCTCTGTAACGACAAAAACCAAAGTTTGAAGAAGTAGAGTCGTAGAGAATCAATTATTGCATAGTTTCCAAACCAAAACAAATAATTAATCGCGTCCTTAATATTCAGCTAGAGTACTTAGAGGCTGACCGGAACTAGAGCAGAGGAAGCTTAACAGTTGAAGGTTTTATCAACCTAATCAGCACAGTGTACCTTTTATTATTCAAAAGTTCCCCCTAGGCCAATTTTCCTTCAGTCTCCAATACATCCACAATGTATTTTAGAAGAAATTCATGAATAAAATCACCAACTGCACTAAATCTTTTTCCTTTGCAATTTATTATTTGCTCAAATTGTATTAGGAATGTGACAAAACAAACCATTCTATAGAGCTACGAGTACAACCCATGAACCATTACACATACTTGTATAATTGGTCATTGCAAGAGCTTATTGAGAGCTCATTTGGGCCAATAAGAACAAGTTCTGAAAATAAACTATAACCATCTATATGCTTCACAAGTCATTTCGATAAATTTACCAGAGAAGCTTATATAACCTTATTGAAATGTGCCCCTTATTAGCTTATTCCAAAATAGCTTATCAAATAAGTACTTAATTAAACTGTTTACCCAAACACAGCCAAAAAAAATATATTACCCTTTCCAGTATTATCACTGCTATATTTTTTTGCAGCTTTTGTTGTTACTAGAACTATGCGCAATGGTTCAGCAACCACCCTAATTAATTGTTTGGTAATCAATGGGATCAAGGATATTTCAAGTTGCAGCCCAAAATAAGAGTTTTTAGTGTAAAATTCCGGAAAAATAATAACTTTTTATGATTAATGAGCAAAACATAACTGTGAAGTTAAGGTAAGAAGTTAAATAAAATAAGACCTTAAAATAGTTGAGATTCTGTAAGAGTTAATTAGTTAACCTAAGAGTTTAATTGATTAATTAAATTTTACAGAATCTCAATTATTCTAACGCAAGAGAAAAATATGCACCAACAGACAGAGTTTTTTGCGGTATCTGTATAATACATTATTCATTTTCAATTATGATTAACTCTTAAATAAAAGTAATACAAACGAATGATGAATGCGTATTACCGGCGTGCTTACGATCCTGAGGAGAACCAGACTTAGCGAGAACTTCAAGATCAACTAGACTCATAGACATAAGCCCCAAAGTGAGACCCGACATCATACCAGCGAACAAAACCAGTAGCACTATTATTGCGATGTTTACAAAGAACTGTGTTTGACAGCACGTATACTCCACCGACATTCTTATCACTATCTTTTCTTTAACTGTGTTGGTTCACTTTATAAAATATAATAGTCAAATCATGCATGCATAACTACCATAGATCCAGCACCTTCATTCTTAAAGAAGTAGTAGCAGAAGAAGAAGCATATTGGGAAGGGAATCAGAAGAGTAAGAAATTGAATAGAATTGAATATATAAGATAAGAATAAAAGTTGGAGATTTGTTGTTGGATTTATCCAGTTTTGTTTTTCCTATTACATTGGTGGTGTGTTTGAGAAGCGGCAATTGCCCGGAGGGAGTGAATACACGCTACTCTTTGATTCCGGATTATACGTGACATCAAATATCCAAAAATATGTGTTACTGATTTTTGTATTATTAAAACTGAAGCACTCCCACACTTTAGTTTGTGTCATTCCATGTAACATAAGTTTTGATTAGTTAGTTAGAAAAATATGTAACAATTAAATTTTAACTTAAATATATTCTTTCTGACCAATCATATGTCCATGTTACATTGAGTGACACAAACCGTGGAAGACATATGTTTATCCAATTAAAACATAAAATCTGTCTTTATGAATTATGAATTATGAAGCTATTTACACCAGTATGCCCATAGTTAAAAACATACTTTAGGACTATTAAAAATTTATTTATTAAAAACTACTTACCCACGTATATAATAGAGAAATCAAGATTATAGATTTAAATTTGTTTGATTTAATTTTGAAAAAAAAAGTGATTTAGCAATTTTTATGTATCTAAATTAAGAGAATGATACAACAACATTTCTCAACTTGAAGATATAGATTTATTAATTACTCCTTTAACCATTTTAAGTGAATGACATAGCGATACTCATGTATGTGTAACAACCGAGCTTAAAGATATGTTCTTCCATTGTGTTTATTGTTTTTGATTAACTCACATATGCATGATAGCTTGTGTGTCTTGAGAGTGGCTTAGTCTTTAAGGTTTTCAATAGTTATAATTTTGAGCATTTTAGTGCTTGGTAAACCTTGTTTTTGTAATCTGTTTTTGTATATTGGATTAGTCTCTTGGTGTCTTACCACCATAGAGATAGATTGATTCTTCACCAAGACTAGGAGGTCTTGAATTGAGAACGAGAATCTTGGCTGGGGCTGGTTCGTGAGAAAGGTTTTCTCAGGCGATAGAGAGAGTCAATCCAAGGATTAGAGGTTCTAGGAATTCAAGAAAAAAGCATCTTAAGTCTTGTAAATTGAATTGGTGTATGTGATTAAACTTGTATTCAATATAGGAAGAAGAAAATCTCCCAAGATCAGAAGGGGAGGCTTGGATGTAGTATGCAGTGGACCGTAAACGAACTAGGATAAAAATCTATCTGTGCAAGTTGTTCTCTCTTAATCTCCTTTATAATTCTTACCGTTTTAATGCGAGTTTGAAGCTGATATTTTTCATGCTTATACCTTGCTATATACTTGTTAATATTGTATATAGATATATGTTGTATCTCTGCTTATCTGTTGATAAATAACTATGCAACTTGCTGCTCTGATCATTCTGCTTCTATTGTGTGTTAATCTATTAGGCCCACTAATTAATCGATTAACTGTGGTGTTTCCATAACTGGGTTTTGGTGCAAGAAGCGGTGATTGATAACCGCTACACCTATTCAACCCCCCTTCTAGGTGTGTCTAGGCCACTGATAACTATCAAGTGGTATCATAGCTAGTACGACGTGCTAGCTCAACCATATTCGCGTGATTCTAAGGGAATTAAAATGGGTTCCACAACCCCTTTGGTGGTGATGGCGCATCCATTAACCGCCCTCCTGTATTCAGTGGCGAGGGGTACGCTTACTAGAAAGTCTGAATGAAGATTTTTGTTGAGGCCATTGATTCAGATATTTGGGAATCTGTGACCAGTGGACCATTCGTCCCACTTCACTTAGTGGACGACGAACCGAAAGAAAAGCCTAAAAGCTTATAGACCGATGAGGAGCGCAAGAAGGTTTAGTATAACCTTCGCACCAAAAATTTAATTACCTCGATCCTATCATATGACGAATTCTTTCGGGTATCTCAGTGTCAAAATGTCTAGGAAATGTGGGACACTTTACAAGTGACTCACGAGGGCACTAGCGAGGTCAAGCGCGCTAGGCTGAATGCGCTGACACATGAATACGAATTATTTCGTTTGTTACCAAGTGAGTCAATTAGCGATATGCAAAAGCGAATCACTCATATTATTAATCATCTTATTGCTCTAGATAAAAATTTTACCAGAGGAGAATTCACTAATAAATTTTTACGCTATCTTGACAGGAGATGACAACCTAAAGTGACGGCTATCATGGAGTCCAATGATCTAGATTCCATGCCTTTAGCAATGCTGTTTGGAAAGCTTCAAGAGCATGAGATGGAGCTTGGACGTCTGACCATGCATGAAGAGTCTGACTGTAAAAAGAAAGAAATATCTCTTAAAGCTACAACATCACAACCCACTGAAGAGATAGACAATGACGACTTTGACAATGATGAAGAAACGCTAAACCTTCTCGTTTGAAAGTTTGGGAAATTTTTAAAGAAGAAATGAGGTTTCAAGCGATTTCAAAAGAAAGAGGCGCAATAATCAACAATGAAAGGCAATAATAAAGAGCGCTTCACTTGCCATAAATGTGGTAAGTCGGGTCACATGAAATTCCAGTGTCCCACTTACTTGAAGAAAGTTGATTCAGAAAAGAGCACTCCCCGAGAATTCAAATCGAAGAAAGCTTACATTGTTTGGGATGTGCCGGAGGAATAAATGACATCAAACACCTCAGATGAAGAGGAGACTGCCAAGATGTGCCTAATGACCATAACAGATGACGCTTGCGGATCAGGTAGTACAAAGGATACTACTAATGAGGTATGTTCTGACACATCATCCTCTTCTGATGACTCTTTTCCATATGATGTTTTATATGATGCTTATGTCGAGATGCATGAAGAACTAAAGAAATTAGCAAAAATAGTACCGATAGAAAAAGGGTAGTTTTTCTAAATGATCAGAAAATAATACAACTACAAAAAGAATTAGATGAGCTGAAATTGGAAAATGAAACGTTAGATCTAATTTTTTCTTGTAATTCATACGACAGCTCTAACAATAAATTATGTCAAACAACTATCTGTGAGTCTTGCGAGGACTTGAAAAATGAGAATTTTAAACTAAATGAAAAACTCGCAAAACTTACAAATAGTCAACACCAATTAGATACCTTGCTAAGTAAAACGAGAAATGTTGGTGACCACCTTGGATTAGGGTATGTTCCCCCATCCCATAGAAATAGACCATATAGGAAACCTGTAACTCGTGCTAATAAAAAGTCTAATAATAAAAATAGAGTTCCTACATGTTTCTTGTTAGATATTTATGTAACGACAAGTGTACCGTATCGTGCAAGTAATAAAATCCGGTAAAGTACCAGGATATCGTCCTCAGGGAGCAGAGTTAATTTATACTAATTCCTACAAGAATCAATTGAGCGACTATATACAAGTTTTGATTGGTAAATTTGTATTGGTTTTTAGAACTAATAACTTGAGTAAACAATTTTAGGTAATAAAACAAAACGGTTGGGATCGAAACTCATCATTCTTTCCCTTTATACATCCTTGGATTCAATTCTCAATAAGTTGTGAAGTTACTGAATTCGCTGCACATTTTTTTATAAATCAATTACATCAGTCCCCTGATTGTAACATTCTTAGATAATCACTCAACTTCCAATTCCTCAGATAATTGAGTGATTAACTCGCATTAAACTCAAATGTAAAAGCAATTCCTAAACCATTGTCCATCCCTAGATCAATCATGTAGAAAGAAAGAAAATTCAGATTCAGTATCAAGTTTAACTTCCCAATTAAACTTGATCCTTTAATCATGAAGTTTGTAGCTAATTGAAATCATGCAATAAATATGGAACAAACTTTCCAGAATCAAATAACAATAATATAGAATTGAATCCAGGAGTACAAAAGTTAAGAAGATTACATTTCGATTCCCAACTACGAAGAACTAGCCACTCATCCTCGCTATTACAACACTTAAATCATGAACTAATACAAAAGAAAATATGTAATAGAATCGTTTCCACGATTTCTATCCTCTCTTCCCTTCTCTTTCGTCCAGATTTTTTTCTCCAAAATGAGTCAGCCCCCTTGGTAACTTCTGAAACTGCCCATGTACTGCCAACTTCCCTAGTCTCGCCCAAGCGAGAAAGTCTCGCTTAGGCGAAGGAATAAGGGATTTCCAGGCGTGAGCACCTTGCTTGGGCGAGGTGTCCCTCGCTTGAGCAAGCATCCATCGCCCGGGTAACGACCCAACAGAATCACCAATGATGCGTCGCCCAGTCCCTCGCTTGGGGAAGGGTATTAGATATTTTTGAGCATTTTTCTCCCATTTGTTGCTTGAGCGACCATGTCCTCGCTTGAGCGAGGTTTGGAGTGTTTACAACTTCACTCTTCTCCTTTTTCTCCTTTGTTTTCTTCATTTATCAACCTAAAACAACAAAAACCCATGAGTTCTAATGATTAGCAAGATTAACTAGGTTAGTAGGAATAATACACAGTTATGACATAAAAGCATACTTAGTGCCCCAAATTTCCTATACATTTCATTGTAATTGGGCACTTAACATTTCTATTATGGCATGCATGGCCACACCTCTTACTCCTGTTACATAAGGAAATATGGGATACCCAGTTGTGTTTACGCTTGGGTGAAAAAGGGAGATAACTCCCTGGTTACTAACAGAAAAGGACCCAGTATAATTTGGGTACCTGAAACTAGCAGGTGATCTATTTTGTAGGTATGTCTATGAACACATGGGCAACATTGGTATCTTGACAGCGGGTGTTCGAGACATATGACAAGAGACAAGTCAAAATTCCTAGACTTGTCATTGAAAGAAAAAGGTTTCGTCACATATGGAGATAACAACAAAGGAAGAATCCTAGGCACCGGAAAAATTGGTAACTCAACCCATGCTATAATCGAGAACATTCAATAAATAGAAGGTTTGGAACATAATCTATTGAGCATTAGCCAACTATGCGACAAAGGTAATCGTGTGTCATTTGATTCTGATTGTTGTATAATCTGTGATGTTTTATCTAATAATATAAAGTTTGTCGGTTATCGTGTTAATAACATTTATATGGTTGATCTGGAGGATGTCACTTGCTTATTTTCAAAAAAATTTATTTCAAAAGAAGATGACATCTGGCTTTGTCATAGACGAGTCGCTCACATTCATGTGAAGCATCTAGAAAAATTATCTAAAAATGATTTGGTTATCAGTATACCAAAACTCGATTTTAAAACTCAGGATTCTTGTGACATGTGTCAAAAATGTAAACAAGTAAAGAATTCTTTTAATAAAAAGAATGCGATATCCACTACTAGACCTTTGGAGCTTCTCCATATGGACTTGTTTGGACCGTCACAAATCATGAGTTTTGGTAGAAGTTTTTACGCTTTGCTAATTATTGATGATTTTTCTAGATTCACATGGACCTTGTTTTTGGCATCTAAGAGCGATGCATATAAATCTTTTAAAAGTCTAGCCAAACAAATTCAAAATCAGTCTAACCTTAAAATTGTTTGCATACGATTCGACCATGGTGGAGAATTTGAAAATCATAAATTTAATAAGTTTTGTAATAAGCATGGCATCATGCATTAGTTCTCAGCTCCCGTACTCCTCAACAAAATGGAGTTGTTGAGAGGAAAAATAGAGTTCTAGAGGAACTCGCTAGGACCATGCTAAATGAGAGCAATGTTCCCAAATAGTTTTGGGCTGATGCAGTACATACAGCTTGTTATGTAATGAATCGAATACTACTTAGACCAATTTTTTTGAAAACACCTTATGAGATTTTTAAAGGTCGATAATCGAATATTGCTCATCTTCATGCATTCGAGTGCAAATGTTTTATTTTAAACAATGGAAAAAGATCTTTAAGAAAATTTGACTCGAAAGCTAATGAAGGCATATTCTTAGGGTATTCATAGCATAGTAAGACTTTTCGTGTGTTTAATAAATATACCATGCAAGTAGAAGAATCTATTCATGTTCATTTTGACGAATCTTCTCCAAAAGAGAAGAGAAAGGTCTTTTCTGATGACATTTCAGGTGCACTAGAATAAGCTTATTCAAAGGACATGAACCAAATCCAACAAGAAGATGCTGAGCAAACAATAAAAGATGAACATCAGGATATGCCTATCGCGTGGAAAACCAAAAAGGATCATCCACTAGACAAGGTGTTAGGTGACATATCTACAGGGGTGGTAACACATAGTTCTTTACGTAATTTCTGTAATTTTGTTGCATTTGTGTCTCAAATAGAGCCAAAGACCATCGATGAAGCCATCGAGGATGTACACTGGGGTATAGCTATGCAAGAAGAGCTAAACCAGTTTGAGAATAATAATGTATGGGACTTGGTCCCTAAACCAAAAGAATATCCCGTGATTGGCACCAGATGGGTCTTTCTTAACAAGCTAGATGAATCTGGATTGATCATTAGAAATAAGGCTCGCTTAGTGGCCAAAGGCTACAACCAGGAGGAGGGCATCGATTATGATGAGACCTACGCTCTTGTAGCCAGACTTGAGGCCATTAGGATGCTCTTGTCCTTCACATCTATCATGAACTTCAAGCTCTTCCAAATGGATGTCAAGAGCGCATTTTTAAATGGCTATATTCAAGAGGAGGTGTACGTAGACCAACCACCAGGGTTTGAAAACTTCAAATACCCGAACCATGTATATAAACTCAAGAAGGCCCTTTATGGCCTGAAACAGACTCCTAGAGCCTGGTACGATAGATTGAGTTTGATCCTATTAGAAAAAGGGTTCGAAAGAGGTTTGGTCGACACCACTCTCTTTATCCGTAGATTAGATAATCATGTTTTACTTGTTCAAATATATGTTTATGATATTATCTTCGGATCTACTAATGACATCCTTTGTAAGGAATTTTCTGAGTTGATGTAGGGCGAGTTCGAGATTTCGATGATGGGTGAGCTGACTTTCTTCCTTGGGCTTCAAATTAAACAAATGGAAAGTGGCATCTTCATTCATCAATCAAAATACTACAAAGACTACTAACGAAATTCGATATGGAGCAATGTAAAGATGCATCTACACCTATGACGTCTGCATGTTATCCTGATAAAGACGAAAAGGAAAACGCTATTAAGGTAACCAAATATTGTGCGATTATCGGCTCATTATTGTATTTGACTGCAAGCCGCCCCAATATTATGTTTAGCGTTTGTATGTGTGCTAGATTTCAAGCTTTTCCAAAAGAATCACATTATATTGTTGTTAAACGTATCATGAGATATTTAAAAGAAACAATAAATATGGGATTATGGTATCCTAGGGATGCCTCTTTATCCTTGGTAGGCTACTCTGATTCTGACTTCGCTGGGTGTAAGTTGGATCGAAAGAGCACTAGTGGGACTTGTCATCTCTTAGGCAGTTCCTTAGTGGCATGGCATAGCAAAAAGCAAGCGTGTGTTGCTTTGTCCACCGCAGAAGTAGAATACATGGTCGCTGGCGTGTGTTTCGCTCAAATCCTTTGGATGAAGCAACAACTTAAGGACTTTGGGCTTAAATTAGAAAAGATCCCCATTAAGTGTGATAATACGAGTGTCATCAACCTTTCCAAGAATCCCATTTTGTATTCAAGAACCAAGCATATTGAAATAAGGCATCATTTTTTGTGTGATCATGTTCAAAAAGGTGATTGTGTGCTAGAATTTGTAGAAACATCTAAGCAATTAGCGGATATTTTCACCAAGCCCCTCTCACGAGATACTTTCTACGTTCTTCGAAGAGAACTAGGAATACTTGATGAAAAATATCTTGATTGAACTTATGTTATTGCCTTGAATGCTTATTTGCCTTGTAAGCTTCAAAATGAAAACATGTTGAATGCTAGCTATTCCTTGTATGATCCATGATTCTGTAAATAAGCTCTATGTATATATGTGACTGCTAAAAAATTATTTTTTAAAAGTTTGAAATCCTTGCATGCCTTTAAAACATCCAAAACGCTGTATTTGATGCATTTAATTGATTAAGTCCCTATGTTAATCGATTACCTGGGTGAAATTTTTTAAAACCTGTTATTTTTAACTCAGGTTAATCGATTAAGACAAACATTTAATCGATTAATGACACCAATATAACAGAAACAAAAGTGTTTCTGGACAATTTTTAAAACCTCCATCATCCCCTTTTCTCTTAAACCTCAGAGGAACAAGTTCAACATCTTCACTAAACTCTAACCTAGCCTAAAACGAATACTCCTACCCCATTTCCACTCCATAAACTTTCTTCTCCATATCTAATTTCCAAGAAATCCGGTTTCCCCCAAATTCTAAACCCTAAGTTAGGTTTTCCTTGAATCCCTCCATTAAACCTTCAACTCAGTTCGGTTTTCAGCTAAAATGGAGAGAGGACCGTGGGGACTCGTATTACTCGTTGATTCTGCAAGAAACCCGGTTGCTTAAATTTCAGGGAAGGAAACCCACATATATAAGGTTTGCGAATCTGACTTGGTTAGCGGAACAGAACTTTGATTTTCCGCATGGTTTACAAGCACAAAGAGTTGTCCCCTTCTTGGAATTGAAAGGTAATATCTACCATGCTCTAGTTAGGGAATATTATGTGAATTTTAGATATAAGGATGGAAAGTATTGGTCGATGATTGCTGGAAAATTATTTGAGCTAAATGAGGTTATATTCATGAACGTGAGTGGTTTATCGTGTAATGGTCCTATCTTAGGAGATTGTGGTTGGGCAAACAACAACACTTTTGATGTTGCTGAAATGTATAAGTCATGTTTGAGGAGACCTCAGTTGTATGTTCAGGGTGAATTAACAAAAGCTGGGTTGTTGTCCATAGAGAATAGGCTCCTACATTATTTGATTGCCTATATTCTGATTCAGAGGAACACAAATCATGCACAACCTCCCTTGAATGATTTGAGGTTCATGTTAGCTATAAAGGAGAATATAATGATCAACTGGCCTAAAGAGATTCTGAAGGTCATGTACAGTGTCTCCACTTCACAATCAATGTTGCTTCCCTATAGTATCTTCATTTCGTGCGTTATTGACTATTTGCATATTTATGTTTCTGATACTATAGTTATGGAATGTTATGATAAGGATCATTTGATTGGTGAGAGTCTGATTCATAAGATGAACATATATAAGTATGACAACACATGACAATATCAGGAGGACTTTAACACTGTGAACCTTGACCCCTCTGGTGAGGATGATCAAGATGATACTCAAGAGCCATATGCTACTACTCAGGGGGACTCTTCTGGACATGTATCACAAGAACCAGTTTTTGGACAAGCTTACCTGGATTCTATGGAACAACGTCTCAACAACAGGATGAATCTTCACTTTCAGTCTCTAAATGACTCATACCATACGGATCTGGAGAATTTTGAGGAGCGTTAGAATGCTTACATTGATAACCATTATCAATCCTTGAGGAACTTCGTTCAGAATTCTACTAATTCACAAAACAGGAGGTTGTATGCAGAGTTCAACAAGTTGAGTACCCTCATCAAGGGTGGTGGCAGGTCGATCATTCCTAATAACGAAAACCCTCCATATCATCCCTAATTATGAGGCCTTAGACCTTTAGGTTTATCCTTCCTAGTTTATGGACTTTGTTGTTTCTTGTTTCCATCTTGAGAACTTATCTTTTATTTCATGCTTTTGTATTTCTGGATTGTAATAATTCTTATCTTCTACCGATTTGCACTTTACTACTTTGCAATTGATACAATGCTTTAATGATTTCAAATTGTCTTTCTCATGTTTAAATGGTAATTATGTCGCAAATAGTATACATTTATGTTTAATGGATCTTGATCATGTTTGGTGTATGTATCCATATTGAGTGATTAAGCATGCTACTTACTGCTCAATTATATCACTGCTTAATCATTCCATGCTTACATTGAATTAACGTAGCCTTTCATACCATTAAATTAAATTTTTGTTGTTTGCTGTCCATTTAATTGATTAAGCTCTATTGTTAATCGATTAAATGATGTATAAATGTGCATTTGTTCAAGTTTCTTACAGCTGGTTGATTGATTAATCGCCCAAAATTAATTGATAAATTACAGTCTGTCATAACTCTAATAACTCTTCTGACTTTTGACTAGAATTATTTACTTGTATCCTTTTCATAATGTCAAAAGGGGGAGAAAGGTTGCTTGTTGTGTTTAATATATTTGCAGGTTGTATAATAGCTTTCGTAATATCATTGCTCGCCTAAGGAGGAGCAAAGGCGCTTCAACTTTGAATAACAACCATTATGCAAATGTACAACATCGTCAAGCTAATTCATCAAATGTAACATACTATTTTGATGTGGTATTTGTCATCATCAAAAAGTGGGAGATTGAAAGTGCAAAGTGTCAAGGATTGCACTAACAATGCTTTGCCTATGTTTTGATGAAGACAAGGTTTTAAAGCTTGAAGATGGCTCAACAATCAACATGCCTAGAACTCATTTGGTCATATCTAGACTAGGTTATATCAATAGAGTCATATTTCTAAGTAGTTTGGGATGTGTGCCTTAGTAAGTGAATATATGTAAGGTAAACCTAGATGCAAGTCGCACAAGACATTATAATTGTCATATCATATTCATGAAACATATCATCTAGTTAATTGTATGTTCATGCATTAATCTTACATGTTATATGTGCATATTAGGCATAATATAATTGCTAAAATATGTATAGGAGTTCAGCATAACATATGAGTAGTTTGCCTTTTGAATCACATGTTTTAATATGATGGTTAATCGATTAACGTGGTGACTTAATCGATTAATTCAACTATTTTTCTGTTATATCTGTTTTTATGTTACAACTGCTTTCTATTTAATCATTTTATATTGGTTAATCGATTAACGTGGTAACTTAATCGATTAACATGTATGTTTTATGTAATAACTGTTTTCTGTTTGTCGCGCCCCGATTTTCGGTGGCACAACCTTATTAGAGCCGCCACTACATTTTATGATTAAAAATGTAGAAAAATCTTTAAAGCCCAATCACATTGAGCTTTTGGATTTTTGATATCCAGGTTCGGGAGTCAATTACGAATTGGGGAAGGTATTAGCACCCCATTCGCCCGTAATAAAACGATACCCTAACTAATTGCATGAATTAAATACCCTTAATTTATTAAAATTAAATTACTTAAAACAAAAATTTAATTTTTTTATTTTTGTGTCTGACAAGAGTTGATCTTGCTCCTACGTATCCCTCGGTGCAAAAGAGAAATCAAGACTACTTAGTTCTAGTTTTGAAAATGTTTGCATTGATTCGTTTGATTTGATTAAAATTTTATAAATTACTTAAATTGATCGAAGGAGAATTAATATACGAAGAATCAACATAGGTCACTTACTCTCTTCCCGCTTCGATAAATAACAGAGGTAGTACTAATGACCGCAACCGCTTCATGGTTCGAACGGAAAGAGAGATACAACACGAGTCATAACCTCGCTATCGAATCTCTTAAAAAAAATCAGATCTTTATTGCCAATTATTTTATTAAGTTAAGATAAGAAAATATATATTAAACTACCAAATTCATCTATCACCGATTATATCTCAGTAATGGTGGTAATCGTTTTATTTCCAAAATCAGTAGTCACAATCATCAATTGT
Organism: Lupinus angustifolius; assembly: GCF_001865875.1. NCBI lineage: Eukaryota > Viridiplantae > Streptophyta > Magnoliopsida > Fabales > Fabaceae > Lupinus > Lupinus angustifolius. Next base: position 11,135,873 of record NC_032026.1, on the reverse strand, counting down.
TCTTTTCTTATTGTATTATTTATTTTAAAATAAATCCTACATTAACATATAACGAACCTATTAATTATGTGTTGATACATAAAAAATAAAACATGTTGCAGCATGCACAAATGCCACAAAGAGTCATTTTTATTGTTGTATCTTTACTTTAACATTTACCTATTTTTATTAATCCAATTAGACATGACCTTATGGCCTCTTATTAATATAAATCCTTACCCTCGAAATGTGTTGTTGTTAACATGACTTTGGGTTTGTTGTTGGAAACAGAAAATGACCGTGGGATTTATATAACTTTCTTATTAGAGTTGTAACTTTCAAAATGTGCAAACCCAACCTTGCACTTCTGCATAAAGACCAATATAAGAATTGAAAAACTATATTCACATAGTTTACAAGACCAAAGGTTGGGGTCATTGGCTGATTTTTTAGCGTGTCCTTTATGTAGACTATACATCTCTATTTATAGTATTTAAATTAGCACATGTGTTAATATGGAGAAGATTTTCAATTAATTGATTAGAGAGATTCAAGGAAAAAAGGGAATCATATTTGATTTCACAATTAAAAACTTGATTATGGAATATAATTTGAAATTCAAATTTTAAAAATAATCATTAATTAAAATTTGAATTTACATTATTTTCTTATTTGGGGCATCTTAAAAATGTCATTTTTTATTAGAAAATACCTAAACAATTTTCTTAAAATGTCAAAAATTATTGTAACCTACATGGGTGTAGAATAATAATTTTTGACTCTAAAATAGTTAAAAAGTGGCTTAAAAAAAATCTTGATTTGTGGTCAACCACCAAAATAACTCTATAAAACATTGTTTTATTTTTGTAGAGTCATAAAAAATATTTTCTTCTTATTTTATCATATAAACGAAAATTAATGGTATCTATCATATGAAATTTTCAGAATTGATTCTAGCTAATAAGTGACCATTAAGTCACTTAAAAAACTTTTTTTCAATTTTTCCTTAAATAAAAACGAAAATATATTGAATATAGGTCATTATGTAGTCATTGATCATCCATTATTTAGCTCTCTCAACCTTCTCCATTTATTTTGTTTTGAAAACAAACTTAGGGAGAGGATTGGAATGAAACAATCTCATTAAATGATAATGAATTCATTTAAACCTTTTGAAAATTCAAGTTCAAATATATTGGGTCATTAAGCCTCATAAACATAAAAAAAACATTTTATTTGTTATAATTTTTGAAAAGGTATTTTGGCCCGGACAAAATTGGGTGTTCACAGCTGCCCCTCTTTACTTGTTGCTTATTGGATAGCACACAAACTGAGGTTTGAGTGGGGTCCTGATAAGTAATTAGTAAAGAAATGAACGCTAATTTTGTTAAGGTACAAAAGACTTTTTGTTGGAACGATAGAGAGCAAGGCCTTACCAAGAACGTAGGTTGGTGTACTACCGAAACTTGGAAATTAATTTACAACAGTCATGAGTTCTGGAATGATTGACTTCGAGGTTGCCAAACATGGGGTCCTCAAGAGTACAATTTGAGATCGTCAAGCACGGGCCCCTCAAATTTTAAAAATGCTAAGCACGGAGCTTGGAAAGATTGACTTCGAGGTCGTCAAGCACGGGGTCCTCGAAAGTACAATTTGAGGTCGTCAAGCACGGGGTCCTCAAATTTTAAAATGCCATGCACAGAGCTTGGAAAGATTGACTTCGAGGTCGTCAAGCACGGGGTCCTCGAATGTACAATTTGAGGTCGTCAAGCACGGGGCCCTCAAATTTTAAAATGCCATGCACGGAGCTTGGAAAGATTGACTTCGAGGTCGTCAAGCACGAGGTCCTCAAATGTACAATTTGAGGTTGTCAAGCACGGGGCCCTCAAATTTTTAAAAGGTCAGGCGCGGAGCCTGAAAATATTGTCTTCGAGGTCGTCAAGCACGGGGTCCTCGAAGGCACGAATTTGAGGTCGTCAAGCATGGGGTCCTCGATGGTACGAATTTGAGGTCGTCAAGCACGGGGTCCTCGAAGGCACGAATTTGAGGTCGTCAAGCACGGGGCCCTCAAATTTTAAAAGGTCAGGCGCAGAGCCTGAAAATATTGGCTTCGAGGTCGTCAAGCACGGGATCCTCGAAGGCACGAATTTGAGGTTGCCAAGCACGGGGCCCTCAAATTTTAAAAGGTCAGGCGCATAGCCTGATAATATTGGCTTCGAGGTCATCAAGCACGGGATCCTCGAAGGCACGAATTTGAGGTCGTCAAGCACGGGGCCCTCATATTTTAAAAGGTCAGGCGCAGAGCCCGAAAATATTGGCTTCGAGGTCGTCAAGCACGGGATCCTCGAAGGCACGAATTTGAGGTCGTCAAGCACGGGGCCCTCATATTTTAAAAGGTCAGGCGCAGAGCCCGAAAATATTGGCTTCGAGGTCGTCAAGCACGGGATCCTCGAAGGCACGAATTTGAGGTCGTCAAGCACGGGGCCCTCAAATTTTTAAAAGGTCAGGCGCGGAGCCTGAAAATATTGGCTTCGATGTCGTCAAGCACGGGATCCTCGAAGGCACAATTTGAAATGGTTCAAATGAATAATATAATGGTATGATTGTTTGGGATTTGTATGCATGAAGTTCGTGTTGATGTTTGTATTGTAATGATTAATGTGAATATGCATTATTGCTTGATGCTATTATGAGAGTATTTGATTTATGTCATGTATGATATGAGTATTATGTGTTTTGTTTGAATGTTATGTAATGATGAGTGTAAGACACATGCACTAATGTTCTAATGTACCACTCATGATTTATTTTTGGGATGAAACTCATCAACTTCTATAGACTTGACTGAAGCGACCTTTGGTACCATCACTTTTCACCCATCAAAATTTGCCCAAGTGTAGTTGAAGATGCATTTCTCTTAAGGTGGTCCAAAAATTACCATAGTATAATCTTGAGGATAGTAACTAAACTCAGTCATACTGCCCCAGTGTAGGTTGGCTAAGGAATTCTTTCCAAAGCGTTGATATTTTTGTAACAATAAAAACTGCTCACGTATGCCTATTTTGACATATTGTCTTCATTCAGGTGGTTATAGTTTATAAGCTGCCACAATTTGGATGATTGATGATGTGTAGTAGTAAGACTTCACCTTAAGGGTGTTCATTTAATTTTCCCTAATTTTTTCCCAAAATACCTGATGTAGGTATCTGTCGGGAATTCCATATTTTTGCAATGATACTAAATCGCCTTTTCAGGTTTTCGACTTAGTATCGCTCTCCTTTTCTTAGGTTGCCCTTGCGGATTTTCAACCTAGCACTCTATTTGTTTTTTTTAACACCCTTATGTAAAATTGTCTCAGCTTTGGGCTTCATGAAACTTTTCGATTCGAGGAAACTGGGACCTACCCAAACATTGCCCAAGTGTGAGATACTGAAGGTTATCCTTCTACTCCAATTGTCCTTCAAGACTTTAATTTGAGAGGTCTTCCACGAGAATCATCCCAAAAACTGCCCCAGTTTGAGTGACTATTCCTCATCTGATTTAGTGTTCTTTATTTCACGCACAACTCTTTAAAAAGAAATACTAAAAACAATGATCATGCAAACTTGGTAAGTGTTTGGGCTACAAGTGGTGATGAGAGAGTTGAATATGAAAATTAATTTGTATTTGATATTTAAATATTGATGTGGTGATCATGATGGCGATCTTCAAGAGAGAATATATTTCATGCATTAACTGAGATATTTTTATCAAAGGTTAAGTTTAGCGGAGTCAGCGTTTCTTTGCCATGGTGTGAATCCTAGGCAAATCGACCCTCAACAAGGTCCTTTTTTTGAGCTTGTATCGTGGCTAGGCTAAGGATTTTCAAGAAAATGATATAAGGCTCAAATATGTGTTTCCCATACCCATTTCTCATTTCTTCGATCTCCTTTGTCCTATTTTTCAATAGTTTTCTAACATGACATTCCAATACTATGATTTTTGGATTTTTGTAATGTAATAGGTCAATATTGTAACCTTACCCGGTAGGATGTGAATAGTTCTTTTGGCGGTATTTAATAGTGCATTTCGTTTGCCCTAACTTTTGCCTGAGACATTGAGGATTCTCAGCGAGCTTTTATTTTTCTGTAATTCATTTTGCACTTTGACCGACAAACAATTTTGTTTTCCTTGACTTTTACTTTTTTTCCTCTCATAAGAGTTTATTTATTTCCTAATAATTGAATGTCAAGGAAAACTTATGAAAAACTACCCTCCCCGTGGTATTTTTTTGCCTAAGGACCCACACCACATTGGTATTACATTTGCATTATCCTCCATATGATTTTTTTTAAAATATTATATTTCATGTTAATGCATGAATTTATGTTGTTTGAGTTTATTGTGTTATGTGTTTTTTTGAATAAATATAGTCAGTGGGATTAATATTGTTGGTAGGGTGAGGTATGAGATGGAAAAATTTGCATGATCAATGCATTAATATATACTTGTGAAAAAGATATGCAATACAAAAAGAATCTTCAATTATAGAAGGAAGTATGAGGGAGTGAATGAGTAATTGAGATTGGGTTGGACAATTGAGCTCTCCAAAATGATGAGCTTTTCAAACCAGCTCTTGAGGTGTATCAATATGGGCAGCTTGTTTATTTCCTATTTCCGCTGGATTGCTTCAGTCTGGTCCAACAATATCATTTTTTTTAACAATGATTGTCAACTCTTGGACGCCCTTGACAATGGATCATGGGATGCATGAGGTGTATGAATGAATGGGATGAGTGATAGGAGAGTGTAAGGATAATGTATGTCTTCTATTTTTGTTTTAAAATGAATGCAATTGATGTTGCATGACTGAATTTAACCGAATAATGTGTGGTGTATGTAATGTTTTGGATGATTATTTTTGTTCAATTTGTTGAATAAGTATATGAATGTATGAATGAGTGAATGAATGTTTGATTGATGAATTGTTTTTCTGAGTGGATGTATCATCTGATAAATGAATGAATGTGTGAACAATATTTTTTATTATTGACTCATTATATGGATGAATGTTCGATTAATGTTTCTTTATGAATATGTAGCATGATGTATTTTTTTTTACTTTTGAATGTATGTATGAATGATTATTTTTTATGAATATTTAAATGATGTATTTCGGGATATTTGAATTATGTATTTTTAAATGGATGTATGTAAGAATTATGCATTTTTAAGGAATGTATGTGTGAATGGATGAATGAATGATCATGATGTGTATTGATGTCAATACATTTTATATGCCCCTAGGGTATGATACTTTATTTTGGGGAAATGTAGCCATAATTACAATATAGTAAAATGTCATGGTGAATTTGACATTTATTATATTGTTAACGTCAGCTTAGAGTTAAATAATTAAACTCTAAGCTTCTTAATATGATGGGAAAAAACTATCCCTAGGGCATTGTGTCCATCGAAGGGAATGTAAATTATTCATAGGGCGCCGAGCACATCAAGGGGAATGTTATGGAAATTAGCCACCCTTATGACACAAGGACATTAAAGTGCAAGGACGTCCTTATAACACTCAAGCATGCACATATTTCTTAGGGACAAAAGTATCAATTTATCATGATAACAAATAGAAATTAAGTTTTGTTTATTGTAATGTACACTTACAAGATTTAGGATAGTCTATAGGTCACAATCTTATAGTGATGTACTACGTCTTGATTAGAGTGGACTCAATAAAAGCTCTAGACTTCTAAAGGTCACCAGATTGTATCCAATCTTAAAAGAAAGGAAACCAAATATGATGAGATAGTTACGAGAAGATACTAGCTCCTCAAGCGGCTAACTCACAATACAAGGGAACAATCTGGGTGGTTCATTACGCCAATACTAGATGTGACACAAGGCCACTTACCAGCATAGCAGATGTCCCCTATCTCAAATTTAATATCTAATACCCGGGTATAGGGCATATGTGTGTGTAAACTCAAGTGTATGTGTAAGTGTGTGGAGAAGCATATAAATTTAAAATAAATTACACCGCAAAAGTTACATAATAGATAGATAAATATATAAAAATAATTAACTAAATGTAAATAAATAAAATGAAGAATGCATGTATTATTTATTTAGTTGATTTTATTTATAATAAAAAAATGAGGGTATTTAGATCCAAACAAAAAGCCCTCTTGGGCCTGACTCTCTTAAAAAAAGACCTCAGCAGAGTCGCCAACTGTCGCGCCCCGATTTTCGGTGGCACGACCTTATTAGAGTCGCCACTACATTTTATGATTAAAAATGTAGAAAAATCTTTAAAGCCCAATCACATTGAGCTTTTGGATTTTTGATATCCAGGTTCAGGAGTCAATTACGAATTGGGGAAGGTATTAGCACCCCATTCGCCCGTAATAAAACGATACCCTAACTAATTGCATGAATTAAATACCCTTAATTTATTAAAATTAAATTACTTAAAACAAATTTTTTTTTTTTTTTTTGTGTCTGACAAGAGTTGATCTTGCTCCTACGTATCCCTCGGTGCAAAAGGGAAATCAAGACTACTTAGTTCTAGTTTTGAAAATGTTTGCATTGATTCGTTTGATTTGATTAAAATTTTATAAATTACTTAAATTGATCGAAGGAGAATTAATATACGAAGAATCAACATAGGTCACTTACTCTCTTCCCGCTTCGATAAATAACAGAGGTAGTACTAATGACCGCAACCGCTTCTCGGCTCGAAGGGAAAGAAAGATGTGACACAAGTCATAACCTCGCTATCGAATCCTTATTAAAATATTTTTATTTGTATTAATTTGAAAAGATTTAAAATATATTGTTGTTTAATTTAATGAAACTAATATTGAAAAGATGGTATTGGTCGTAGACATTCTTTTCCTTTTTATAGAAGTTAAAGGCGACACGAACCATAATAAGACTATAAAAATTTCTTTTAAATTCATAAAGATGAAATATTTTAAATTTATTTTAGATATAAAATGATAATTTATTAATGTCATATGTATTAAGTTAAGGAAACAATATCAATATTACACTTAATCCTAGAAGACAAGCTTTTATTATTGAATGTTCTTGTTATTATACAAATACATGTTAGTGAGTATTAATGTAAATTAAACTAAAACAAATAGACAAATATTGAATGGGAATCTCACCTGTATGGACGTGTAATGAGAAAGCACAAAATATAGTGCTTGATGATGATGCTGGACAGGGAAAGGACGTTAAGCAGAGTCAATGCACCAAATTTTTGAAAAGGAAGCAAGGCGAAAACACGGTCCAGGCATTGTGTACAGGATCCTCGAAATGTGTTGTTGTTAATGTGACTTTGGGTTTGTTGTTGGAAACAGAAAATGACCGTGGGATTTATATAACTTTCTTATTAGAGTTGTAACTTTCAAAATGTGCAAACCCAACCTTGCACTTCTGCATAAAGACCAATATAAGAATTGAAAAACTATATTCACATAGTTTACAAGACCAAAGGTTGGGGTCATTGGCTGATTTTTTAGCGTGTCCTTTATGTAGACTATACATCTCTATTTATAGTATTTAAATTAGCACATGTGTTAATATGGAGAAGATTTTCAATTAATTGATTAGAGAGATTCAAGGAAAAAAGGGAATCATATTTGATTTCACAATTAAAAACTTGATTATGGAATATAATTTGAAATTCAAATTTTAAAAATAATCATTAATTAAAATTTGAATTTACATTATTTTCTTATTTGGGGCATCTTAAAAATGTCATTTTTTATTAGAAAATACCTAAACAATTTTCTTAAAATGTCAAAAATTATTGTAACCTACATGGGTGTAGAATAATAATTTTTGACTCTAAAATAGTTAAAAAGTGGCTTAAAAAATTCAGAATTGATTCTAACTAATAAGTGGCCATTAAGCCACTTAAAAACCTTTTTTTTTAATTTTTCCTTATATAAAAACGAAAATAGATTGAACATAGGTCATTATGTAGTCATTGATCATCCATTATTTAGCTCTCTCAACCTTCTCCATTTATTTTGTTTTGAAAACAAACTTAGGGAGAGGATTGGAATGAAACAATCTCATTAAATGATAATGAATTCATTTAAACCTTTTGAAAATTCAAGTTCAAATATATTGGGTCATTAAGCCTCATAAACATAAAAAAACATTTTATTTGTTATAATTTTTGAAAAGGTATTTTGGCCCGGACAAAATTGGGTGTTCACACTGTTTTAACTTCTTAACTGATTGCAACGGTTTGAAGTGTCAAATCTGTTTTGTATAATTTTAGGAAAAATACAGAGACGTGTAGCATTGCATAATATTGTTTAGAATTGATTAGAGAGCATATTTTCGTGATTTACTTTGTATTTTGCAGAGACAAATGCACGTGTGAGGAAGACAGATTAAAATGCATTGTTGAAGTTGTTTATTGTGATTTGCATGCTATTTTTCATATGCTTAATCTCATCTTTTCTTTCTCACATGCTCATGCATTCTTGATAGAGATTCTTAGAGAGATATTTTGTGTTTACTGTTTTTGATTAACTCACATATGCATGATGGCTTGTGTGTCTTGAGAGTGGCTTAGTCTTTAAGGTTTTTCATAGTTATAATTTTGAGCATTTTAGTGCTTGGTAAACCTTGTTTTTGTAATCTGTTTTTGTATATTGGATTAGTCTCTTGGTGTCTTACCACCATAGAGATAAATTGATTCTTCACCAAGACTAGGAGGTCTTGAATTGAGAACGAGAATTTTCGTTGGGGCTGGTTCGCGAGAAAGGTTTTCTCAGGCGATAGGGAGAGTCAATCCAAGGATTAGAGATTCTAGGAATTCAAGAAAGAAGCATCTTAAGTCTTGTAAGTTGAATTGGTGTATGTGATTATACTTGTATTCAATATAGTGAAGAAGAAAATCTCCGAAGATCAGAAGGGGAGGCCTGGATGTAGTTTGTAGTGGACCACAAACGAACCAGGATAAAAATCCATTTGTGCAAGTTGTTCTCTCTTAATCTCCTTTATAATTCTTACTGTTTTAATGTGAGTTTGAAGCTAATATTTTACATGATTATATCATGCTATATACTTGTTAATATTGTATAAAGATATTTGTTGTATCTCTGCTTATCTGTTGATAAAGAACTGCGCAACTCACTGCTCTGATAATTTGATAAGTGCCAAATATACCTAAAATTCATACACTTTTATGGCACTTATCTTAAGCATAATTGAGAAAAACCAACTTAAAACAATATTTTTTGTATAAAATATCACAATTTAGTATATTTGTGTTTGTATTTCCTTTTTATGTATTTTGTAGGAATTAAAATGAAGAAAAGAAGAGAAAATATTCTTGGTCAATAAAGCAAAAAAGTCAAGAAAATCAAGGTGCTCAACCAGGCAGCTGAGCGTGGAACAAGCGCCGCTGAGCTGACCTGGCCACCAGCTTGACCTGGACACAAGCCTGACCTGGACCAAACTGCTCAACCAGGCAGCTGAGCGGACCTGTTTAGTCGCTCAGTCTAGCACCAGACTAGACTTGGCACGGTCAGAAATATGATTGACACGGTCAGACGCGAGCTTGGCACAAGACCAAGCTGCTCAACGGTCCAACCAAGCAGCTCAATGGAGAACCAGACTCCTGACCAGATCAGCAAGCACTAGGCCACGTCTAAGTCAACATGGTTAGAAGCTGCTGAACAAGCAGCTCAGCGGTGTAGCAGGTGCGCTGGGCGGTGCGTACCAGACTTGACTTAACCATCAAGCCAACCATGAAGTCATCCATGACCTCACCTCAAGTAGTCCATCATAGGCTTTTAAGAAGTACCTCACAATAGCTGGTCTCATAGCCCACAACTAGCTTTGATGAGTCATGTACAAGGAGGTGACTAAGCTACTTGGTCAAGGGACCAAACTCATGCTGAAGGGTTTGGTCAGATGTTGAGCGGTCCAACTAAGCAGCTAAGCAGTCTGGCATGAGGCCTATAAATAGGAGGCCAATTCCTTCGAGCAACATATCACAATTCATCATAAAATCATCTCAAAAACACTTGAAAGGAGGAATTCTCTCATTAGGAACTTCTCTTCGAAGTTCTTTCTTCATTTCTTAGTTTAGAGTTTTTATTTCAAGTAAGTTTTGTAATTTTTAGTTTAGAATTCAAGAGGAGAAAAGGAGAAGGCAAATGAGATGCAAAAATCAATTTTGTACTCTCATTTGGAACTCAAAAGCATCCAATCCTTGGATGGATAGCTCAAGCTCCTAAACATTTTCTTTTCAACAAGATTATATAATTTCTAAAGTTTGAATTTTAATCATTCAAGTTGGTGCTTTGGTTAATATTATTTGTTTGAGAAGTACTTATTGCTCTTTTTAGATTGATCACCTAAAAAATGATTTCAAGTCAATAAAATTACTTGTCTCAAACACTTAACA
>NC_032026.1:11124144-11125359 GCF_001865875.1 Lupinus angustifolius | reverse complement strand
CATTTTAGGATATACACTAAAAAGAGGATTTCAGACCTTGGTGTTTGGGGTAAATCAAAGCAAAACATAAGAACTTGTCTAAGTAGTTCAAACTCAAAAGAAGATGAGAAATATATTTTCCTTATTCAAAAAGATTTTGTTTATTGTTATTCATAAGAAAGTGATGAAACTAACTTACTAACTTTTATTTATTGTTATTTACTTTCCGCATTTTATTTATTCTTTAATACCAACCTTCCTTAAGGAAGAAGTTTGGTTCATTAAATAAAATGAACCTGAAAGGGAGTAAATAAATAAAGGTTACTAAATTTATTATTCTTTTGTTCTTTATTTATTTATTTGTATCTAACAACTAACTATTCATCAGTTTTATATATTAGAATACCATTAAACTCGTGTTGGAATTTATTCCACAAAACCGAGATGGTATTCAAAGGTACTTAATAATTATGTAATAGGTAATTACTTCTATACCATTATATCGGCGTTAAAATTTATTTTAACCAAGCCGAGATGGGGCAAAGAAGGAATGACTTATTCACATGATTATTAAGAAAGTAAGTTGTAACTGGAATATTCTTGAAACCATTATACCGGCGTTGGAATTTATTTCAACAAAGCCGAGATGACGAACAAAGAATAAAACCGAGTTCTCTTACTTACAAAAGGAACATAACGAAAATGAGAGTATTAATCTTTCAACAGATTGACACTACTGTCAGGACGATTTGTTGAGAGGAGAAAACTCCCAATAAAAAACATCTAGATACGCTTTCAACATCATTCTGCTTCTATTGTGTGTTAATCGATTAAGCCCACTGGTTAATCGATTAACTGAGGTGTTTCCAGAACTGGGTTTTGGTGCGAGAAGCAGTGATTGATAACCGTTACACATATTCAACCCCTTCTAGGTGTGTCTAGGCCATTGATACCTAACAAATGAGTGTAAATATTTACGATAAATTAAAGAGTAATAAAAATTTACAACATTTACAATTAGAATATATATATATATATATATGTTTTATATATTAGAATACCATTAAACTCGTGTTGGAATTTATTCCACAAAACCGAGATGGTATTCAAAGGTACTTAATAATTATGTAATAGGTAATTACTTCTATACCATTATATCGGCGTTAAAATTTATTTTAACCAAGCCGAGATGGGGCAAAGAAGGAATGACTTATTCACATGATTATTAAGAAAGTA
>NC_032026.1:11096827-11124044 GCF_001865875.1 Lupinus angustifolius | reverse complement strand
TATATATATATATATATAAAAGTTCATAACAATAACATATAATTTTCATAAATTATTATCATTTTCAAATATTTTGGTTTCACAAATATTATTTTCAGTGAAATATACCTAATTGTATCCCATATTCCATAAAAAATGATTCATTTCAATAAAGCAATAAACCAATATTAAGAATCTAAAAAAGTAAAATAGAAATAAGTCATATAAAATCAAAAAATAACTAATAAACTAAAAATCCAAGATTTAGAAAGATCTAATAGAGTAAGACTCAGAAAAAAATATAGTAAAAATATTATTATCTTAAGAAGATGAAATAAAGAGGCAAAGTGAGAATTTGAGAAATATATTTTTGATTGAGAAATATATTTTTGATCGCAGGCAGGTACAAGTAATGCTTTCCCGTTCCCTACTCTGTAATATTTGTGGGTACCCGTGCGAGTAACGCGTATTTGCGGGTACCCAACGAGTTTTTGATTTTAGTTATATATTTATGTAATTTGTAATAATTAATATGTAAAAATAATTATTATATGAATAATATAATATATATTTAATATTTTTGATCATAGTCAAATATGTGTAATTTATTATAAAATAATAACAAAATATAGAGTAAATTACACTAACACCCCTGAGTTTTAGTGAAATTACACAAACCACCCCTCACTTTTCTACACCTACACAAACCTCCCCTATTTTTAAACTTTCATTACATTGACCACCCCTGCATAAGAAATAAGTGTAATCTTTTAAACAAAAAATGTGATAAATGCAATTAAGTTAAACAAAACATGATATATTGTGGAGACACATCCAAATAATATATGAGTCAATATTTCTTTATTATTTTTGGTTCGTTACACTATATTATAAGAGCGATTTAAACAATATTTCTTTAGAATTGTTGATGCATTTTGTAACAAAAAATAATAAAGATACATTGATTTGTATATTATTTAGACTTGTCTACACAATATATCATGTTTTGTTTAACTTAATTGCATTTATCACATTTTTGTTTAAAAGATTACACTTATTTCTTATGCCGGGGTGGTCAATGTAATGAAAGTTAAAAAATAAAGGAGGTTTGTGTAGGTGTAGAAAAGAGGGAGGTTTGTGTAGATGTAGAAAAGTGTGGGGTGGTTTGTGTAATTTCACTAAAACTCAAGGGGTGTCAGTGTAATTTACTCTAAAATATATGATCTTAAAATAATAATAAATATATATCAAATTTTAATTAAAAACTAAATATACAAATTCGCAGATACTTACGGGAAGGCTATCATAAAACTCATTCCTACCCATAAGTTATTTATATGGGTATCCATTATGGACATTTCTACGGGTACCTACAAGTCAGGTTTTTTTGTCATCCTTAATTATAAATCTTGGACAAACATTTTAAAATGTTAAATAGAATATGTATTAATTACAAATTTGAAATTTAAGTGATAAATGTATGTAAGAAATTATTTTAAAAACATTATTAATTTAGATGATTGAGTTCAATTTTTTCTCTTAAATCTATTATCAATTATTTATTTATCTTTGTAATGTACTGTTATCAATTTATATGGCTGAGTACAACTTTTTTCCTTAAAAATATTATCAATTATTTTTTTCTCTTTTTATTATGATGTTATCAATTTACGTGATTGACTATAATTCTTTCCCTTAAAATCATTATCAATTATTTCTTTCCATTTTTAAAGTGTTACATTTATTTATTTATTCCCTTAAAAATGTTATTATTTTTATTGTATTATGTTATCAATTATTTTTTTCTATTGTATTATATTTCTTTCCATCAAATTTTTTATTTATTTTTCCTTTAAAATGTTATAAATTATTTCTTCCATTTTTACTATTATCAATTATTTTAATTGTTTATATATTGACCATATTTATGTGAAGACAAAAATAACCCCTTTTAAATATATCTGTCACAATACAAAAATATCTATTTTAATAAAAATACTAGTGCATTCCATTAATAATAAGATAATATATTACTTCAAGTGTATTCCATGGGTTTCTTATATATTTTAATTATAAAATGTTTTATAAAAATAATAAATGGCAATATGGTACGTATTAAAATAAAAGAATGAAGAAAATATTTAATAAACACATACTTTTGTCATTTGCTATTGCAGAACACGGTGAAGGTAATTAAAAAAATTCATAAAAAGAATATGATGATAAAAAGTTATTCTTGCCATTTTATCAATACATTTTTGAAAAAAAAAATTATATTCGTCGTATAAGTTAATTTATGTTTTTAATTTCGTACTATAAGTATTTTATTCTAATTAAATAGGTCATTTTCTTTTTTCAAGTTCGTTTTTTTGTTAATTTTATTTATTAGAATTAATGTTAAATTTTGAAAATTGGTATTCTTGTCCAACGTAGAAAATCGACTTTATAGTACCAATCTTTTCAATCATGAATATATCACTGTGATCACTATACTATAAATACAATAGTATCCCATACTTTAAAATATTGAGTCGTAAATCAAATATTAAAAATTTATCTATAATTACCTTCTTGGACATTATGACTCAAATCACTTCGTGTAACTATTTTGTTTTTGTTTTTTCGAGAGAAAATGTATGCATGTAAAAAATTTATATACAACCAGTCAATTATTCAATATTCATTTTTATTCAGTACCAACTCTTTATATAAAGTAATACAAATAAATGATATATTAATTGTGTGTAAATTTTTACATTGATAATACATAGATATTACATTTCTTTTTTAAAAATTGATTACTTACTTAGACAAAATGAAGAAATAGTGAATATTTAATTTTGCAAAATATAATAATATGAGTACCTATTTTTCATATGTCTAACTTCGGATAACTCTTTGATCAATAAGAATCATATTTCTAATGATCTATTTTTCAATTAACTTCTCACACATCACATATTTATATTCTATATACTTTGTCACTTAAAACACAAAATATAAAGGCACAATAAACAACGTAATGGCCGTATGTTTCTTTTATAAGTACTAATTTGATAAACAACTTAAGGTAGGGTATAACATCAAATTTAAAAAATGACAAATTAAACTAAGTCACTAACTTAATAACATTTTCCGGTTGGTTGTGTCATAATGAAGTATATATCTCATGTATCATAAATCATATTATTTACTTATTATAATTTGTCATAAGAATATTTAATTATTAAAATTTTAATTAAATATATATTATTTCAATCAATCAAACAAATGATATATATAAATCTAATGACATACAAAAATGTATATATTATGGAAGGGGTGATTTGTTATAATGATTTTGTGTCCAAATTTAAACAGTTTAACTCTTTGGTGTTACCTTCATGATTAGGGAGCAAAATCTTCTCTTGACTATCATTCTATGTACTCTTTAGTTTTTATTGATTAGAAAAGTACAATAAAATTAATATAAGGTAATTTTATATTTTTTAACTAATGAGAATAAAAAGATATATAGAATAACATATCTTATCACAAAAAATGTGTTCTCCATTATTACTAAGAACTAGGCGGGACAGTAGTGGGCCCCATTGTTGTGGGGTAAGAGCACCCACAATGGTAAGAAAAAAATTGTTCGTAGCGAAATAAGTATATTTTTTGTCCAAGTTCACTATTGGAGATGAGTCGTTCTTATTCTTATTTTGCAACGGTAAGAGCACCCACAATGGTAACAAAAAATTGTTCTTAATGAAATAAATATGTTCTTCGTGGAAGTTCACAATTGGAGATGAATCGTTCTTGTTCTTATTTCACAATGGTAAATTAAATAAACACCATTAAGTTGTAAGTCAACATTAAAAATGGAAAAATTGTTACAAGAGAGAGAAATATAAATGTGGAGTAGGTTTGTGAGATTCATTTAAGAACGGAAATAAAGTTGTATCATTGGAAATGATTTTAGCTTGAGTTGTTAAGTTGTTGGAAGGTGTAAACAAATACAAAATAATCAGTGAGACTCATTTAAGAACGAGAAAGATGTTGCACCATTGTGGATGCTCGCTAAATAAACATCGTTCTTAAAGTTGTGAAAATGGAAAAAATTGTTACAAGAGAAAGAAATATAAATGTGGGTAGATTTGTGGGGTCATTTAAGAACGGAAGTAGAGTTGCACCATTGAATGTGATTTTGGCTTGAGTTACTTAAGTTGTTGGAAAATATAAACAAATATAAAATAATTAGTGAGACTTATTTAAAAACGAAAAATGTATTGCATCATTGTGGATGCTCTAAGTTAGGTTAATGAAGATTTAGATGCTTACATGTTGTCCTTATCCATAATTATATCTCTCTCTCAAAAAATACAAATACTCAATGTACTGCAATACAAATTCATTAATTAACCCATTAATAAAATCCAAATAAACTAGTGTATACAAATTATTTTCATACCATTCAAATACTTAAATTTATATATATATCTATTATTTAAAAAGTAAAATTTTATAAAAACAGACCCATATTATGAGAAATTCATAGTTTAAATTGTAAAAATTGAACCAGATCTATTTATCACACTTAAAAAAATCAAAACATAAATAAAGAATATAAGCTGATTTCAAACTTAAGTCTCTCCTTCTTTGTTTTTTTTGCTTTTCTCTACTTCATTATTTTCATTTCATCATAAAAGTCCAAAGCTCTTCTTCATTATTTTCATTTAATCATAAAAGACCAATTTCACTTTAAAAAAATAAAATGAAGTTGGTTTTTAAAAAGAGTGTAATACCTATGCACTAACATTGTAAAAATTTATACAGAATCAATAATAATTCATCATTTATTTGTATTACTTTTATTTAAGAGTCAATGATGATAAAAATGAATGGTAGATAATACAATGATAGTGTAAAAACTCTTACAATAATAATTTATACATCTTTTTCTCTTTTAAAAAAGTAATGATATATTATTTCATAAATTATTTTATACTATAAGAAAATAATATATGTCACGTATTTACCAATCATTAATAAACAAAATATCATTATGATTTATATGACACATTTATAGAAGAGTTTATATGATGCAATATCATGTATTTTTTTAAAATCTTAGTGTTTTTTTGGTATAACAAAGGTCTTACTCAATGGGTAAAATGAGTTAATTAGAGATTACAAAAGGAGTCGCTTAATCCATTTTGCTCGTGCCCACAAAACTTAAGCGGGCACGGGCATACCCATATTATCTTAATTGACAAAAATTGTATGTTCTGCCCGTTTTAAAATGGGCTAATGGCCTGCGGACATTGAGAAATAATAAAAGAATTAAAAAATTCATACAATAAAGTAAAAAAATTAAATAAAACAATTGAAGATTTTTTTAAAAAATAATTTCATTTTTTATATAAAATTAAACAAATCATATTACATTACAAATTTTTGAGACATTAAATTAATCATATCATATTTTATTTGTTTTTTTTTCTTATATCATGCCTGTGGATCGCCACATTGCCCAATATAAATACTCACAAGCAAATGAACAAAATTTGTATGTCTTGCTGTAAACTTTTTGCAGGCTATGTGGACTGATTCACACGCTTTACCCGTTTTGACATCTATAAAACTAATCACTCCTTTTGTGGTGCTAACTATCTCTCCTTTTGGGGTACTTACTATCTCTTATAATAAATATTGTTCTCAAAAATCAAACTCTACATTTTTTAAGTACACTTTTCTCGTAAAAAAAACTTCTTTAGTACACCTATAATTTAGCTGATTCCATGGTTTTCATCTAATTTTCAAAATAATTAATTCCTGGAGTTGAAAATAAGTATTTACCTTTGGGAATCCACTTCAATTAACTATATATTAATTTTATATTTTATGAGTGAAAAGGTATATGTATTGGTTTCCAAAGCATTGATAAAGTCATTAACCAAAGCATATAATAGAATTTGCTTCCACTTGTAGATATGCAAAATAACATAAATTAACCTCCTTTAGTCCACCATCATTTATTATTTCATACAAAAGAATTTAAATAGCGGTCGTAATGGTGGTTTTTGAGATTCCAAAACTTTGACGTTCACATTTCGGTGTTGGAAATATTGGCAAACACATACTTAAGACATTTGAAAGAGGTAGACAAAAATAGAAGGCAAAGAAGTATAAGAATAAATAACAATGTTTATGATTTAAATTTTAAAGAGAGATATATGCTCATTGCTCAATTTATTTGAAGTGTCCATCCCTTTGTGTCATCAATATGTCCTGTTTGAATTCCAACTAGTGTTTCATACATCTTTTCAGATACTGTCCCTGATCCTGTTTTATATTTAACTCTGCATTGGCCAACATTAGAAACTAGCATGATCAGTATACATAAAATATTAAAACATGTTCCAAAAGATAGAGAAAAAATAAACAAGAGTTGCTTACTTAGTGTTGTTATAGGTTACTGAAAAAACAGGATTAACAACCACAGCAGTTCCACTGCAGAAAACTTCATCACCTTGGAGCAATTCCTCAACTGGAATAGCACGTTCCTCTACCTGAACAGTGTTCATGGAACACAGTTTTCCTAAGTTAACCTTGAGAAAATTATCAAACAATTCAAAATTTCTCATTGATACAACATCCATGAGTAAAAATATTTGTAAATGTGATCTTCCCACATTCCTGGCCTTTTGTTTCTTATCTGTATATATTACATTCCTGGGTTTAACATTTCATTGGAGATCTTAACTTGGAATATTTACTAGGGAGAGAAAATAAAAATGTAACATTGATTGAAGAAAAATAAATCACCTCATAGCCCAAATCAACAGCAATGTCAATGATGCTTTTTCTTGTGATTCCAGGCAGTATAGTTCCTTCTGCTTTTGGAGTTGAGATAGCATTACCCTTCATAAGATTAAAATATTATTGAATTGATAGCAAAAAAGAGTCAAATGATATGGTCATGTTGATCCGATTCATATAATCATATGTGCATAAGTTCTGCATTTCTTGTTATCGAAAAACAAACCTACCAAGCAGAAAGAAGACAATATCAATAACAATTAATCGATTAACTGTGTAGTTAATCAATTAAATTGGGTAAGTGTTAATCGATTAGCACTATAGTTAATCGATTAACTAGTTAGAAAATTACACATTTTACACATGTTGAATTATTTTACAACATGTGTTTATTAGCTTGTTAGAGAGCTAGTTAAGTTAATTGCATTGTTTGCTTTACAATGCATTATATATAAACAATATTCTCTTGTATCATTTCAATTCAATAAGAAAAATCATAATATTCATTTTATGTTTTTGCAACATTTTAGCAATACTTATATATTATGCATACACTAGAGCAAAAACAAGTTTTCAGTTACATTTTAAAGGATTTGTTTACCATTTGCTTTATGGATACGAAGTGTTACAGAATAAAAAAAATATTTCAATTTTGAAAGATGTTGGTATATTTGAATGGTTGATGGCAGGTATGAATAGAATTATAGAAAGGTTGTATACCTTAACAAGAAAGATGTTACAAGTAGAAACTTCTTCAATAAATTTCCCTGTTGCTGAATCCAAGTATAACACATCAGAGAACCCTCCAGCCCTTGCTTCATTCCCTGCTTTATAAGCCTACACAAACCAAATTGTTCATTTTTAACTACTATTCTCAAAGTATAATGTAATTTTATTCATTTCTTTATCAGCTATACCTTTGCTCTCACTGTTGTGGAGAGGAAGAAAAAATAATATTGAGATAAAGTTGAGAGAGGAATTGAGAAAGGTATAATAGGAAAATAAATAAGAACAATGCTAAAAACATACAAATTCAATGATTTCTTTGACTTGTATAAAATAACGTAGGATAACACTTATATAAAGAAGTGGATAGAGTAGTCAATGAAGACATTCTAGATAAACAATGAGTATGTTTGTCAAATTGTGTCTACTGTCTAGAGCTTCTACCTCTCCCCTTCTAAATTAACAAAGAGAAAAGTTTGTTTATGTTGTAAACTACTTGATTGAATTAGAAGTATTTGATGATATTAGTTGATAAAGTGACCTATAAGTTTAAAGTGACTACAAGTCATATGTCATTTCAATTAAGTTATCAACTAAAGGCTTATATCTAACCAAAGTAAGATGCATATGATTGCAAATGAGCCAATTTAGAAATTTGTTCCAGCATCAAATCATTAATCAATTTCATAAATTTGATTTACAAACTAATTAAATTGAAGATATAATTTATTCAATAAACGAGTCGAATTCGAGTGAGTACACTCCTTATAACAAAAAATGAGTCAAGTCAGGAATTTGTTCGAGAATCAACTTGTTAATTAGTTCGATAATCTTAATATATAAGCTAATTGAATTAAAGATTGAACTCGTTAATTCGAACTCGAGCAAAATATAGTTCGACTTATTAGACTCAATTTCATAATATATTTATCTTTCTATTCATATATGAATATTATATATTAAAATAAAAATTTCATAAAAATCGATTTAAAAGCATCTTTTATATATATATATATATATATATATATTAGTTTGATGCATAAAATTGATTTTGGCAACTTTCACTGATGTTTGTGAACTATAATCAAATTGATTTAAGCTAAAAAGTTAGTTCACGTTGATTGATTTTGCTCATTATAATTCGTGCTACTAACTTATTTTGCTCAAACAAGTTATTTGATTGATTTATAAGCCGGTTAAGGTATTATAAACACCCATAAAATATCTCTCTCTAAAATATAAAACATAATTTTTTTTAGTGATATATCTATACATTATCGATATAAAAATTTATAAAGATAAACAGTGAGTACATCATTTAGAGGTGGCAATTGGATGAATTTGAATGAATTTGGATTTTATAATGGATGGATGGAAAGTCATTCACCCATCCATATAAATCTATAAAATTGCATTTCTAAACTATCTAATCCATCCATATCCAATGGATTCTAATCCATCTATTTCATCCATATATCCATTTTAGTGGATTGGATGGATATCCAATCCATTTTTTTTAATTTGAACTAAAACATTTTTAAAAATTGTTATTTAATAAAACATTTTTAAAAATTAATTTAAAAAACATTTTTAATATTTGTTTTTTTTTTTAAAATTAAAAAAATCCTCAATATTTAAATTTATCTGCGAGAGCCCTGAAATCCAACAGTGTAAGTGAGGTCAGAGATACTATATTGTGCAATTATGCATTTTTTCTTGTGCTCAATCATGATATAAAATGTTATATCAATCCTTTATTGAAACTTTTTGAAAGAATGCTTTAATAAAAAGATAATATTGTTGAATGAATCCTTTTGTTATGAAGAGAGTAGTTTATATCACTTGTATCAAAACCGGTTCATGTCGTCCAGTTCAACTGGTAAACTGATGAATTGATCTTAATATTGCTACGGTACAACATTTATACCGGTCATACAATTATATGTTAAGTGCCAAATTGTTAATGAAATGTATATGAATTTGGGGCACTTAATACGCATTTATGTTGTAATTGCGTACTATTCATGATAACTTAGTCAATCTTGTTATGTGTAGGAATTTATATGTGTTTATGTTGTTCCAGGTTAAGAAATATGGAAAAAAAAGAAGATTGGGGCTTCTGAACACTGCAAGCCTCGCCCAAGCGAGGAAAGTGTCGCCCAAGCCACAAATAGGAGGAAAATCACTAGAAATCACTATTGTCCCTCGCTTCGCTCAAGCGACGTATGGAGCTAAAAAGACCTGGTTACTCTGCCTGATCCTCGCCTAAGCGAAGGATCCTCGCCCAAGCAAGGTGCTCAGGCCTCGAAGTCTTATTTTATCGCCCAAGCGAGAATCTCTAGCTTGGGCGAGGGCTTGGAAGTTGGAACTAATATGGGCGGTTTCGAAAGTCAGAGGGAGTTATGCAATCACTTTTCCAAAGCTTTTGGGCACAAAATTAGAGGGAGAAACACTGGGAAAGGCGAGAGAAGTCGTGGGAACGACTCTAAATCCGATTTTCTTGTATACTTTCATGAGTCGAGTATTGTAATAGCGAGGATGAATGATTAAATCTTCATTGTTGGGATTTGAAATGTAATCTTCTTACCTTGTACTCCTCGATTCAATTCTAATGTAATTGTTATGTGATTTTTGGAAGTTTATCCCATTTTTATTACTTGAGTTTAATTAGCTACCGAATTCTTGTTTTTGGGTTCAAACTTGATACCAGATCTGAATCATCTTCCTTCATGTATCACTGTTTCATGAATGTATAATGATATATGAATTAGTTTTACATTAACATTAATGCTAGTTAATCAGTCAATTATCCAACGAATTAATATTTGAGTGATTATCTAATAATTTTACACTCGAGGAATTGATGTAAATGATTTACTGAAAATGTGCATCAAAATCAGTAACTTCACAAGTTGCTTGGAATTGAATCTATGGATTTCAAAAGGGAAAGAATGATGAATTTTGATCCCGACTCATTTAAACTCATAGTTAAACTTTTATTTGAATTTAATCTTTTTACAAAACCAATGTCAAATTATCAAACCAATTCTTGTAAATAGTTGCTCAGTTCATTCTTGTAGGAATTAGTGTAAATCCACTCTGTTCCCTGAGGATGATATCCCGGTACTTTACCGGCTTTTATTACTTGGACGATATAGTTCGTTTGTCATTCCATAAATATCTAACATTATACTGATAAAAGCCAGTCATACTGACTAGTTTTTAATTGAACTGTACCGGTCATACCAACTGGTTTTAGTTAAAACTATTTTTTTAATGGAAATGATTTATTTTTACCAAAATATTTGTACAAAATATGAATGATCAAACACACAACTACTACATTTTTTATACATCTAAAACATGATATGCAATATACATTTTTAACAAGTGATATAAATAAAAATAGTTATTGTCTTATTTATTGATTTTTCAACATTAATATTAGAATAAAATATATAGATATCTAACTTCAGTGATATGCGGTTTAATGGCAAACTATTGATTGAACTACCATAGCACTATACCGATATACTGACTGATATTGTAATAATAATATTGGTTTATATTTTGCATGTTGGGTTTGCATAACAAAGTTGAGTCTGCATATTGGTTTATGGGAAAAATATTTTGTTTTTATTTTTATGGATGGATTGGTTATTCATACCAAATTAATATACCCATGAATATCAACTGGATGTAAAAACTGGATTTGAATCCATTTATTATCAACACTATCCATTGAATTATATCCATTTAAATTCATTTGTTCTAACGGATGAGTTTAATTTGGATGAATTGTGTATTGTGGATAATTTTGTCACCTCTAATATCATTCATTATCATTTAAAATATATACTTATATTTAAAAATAAAATGATAATTAAAAATAAATAATAGATAATATAAGGATAATATAAAAACTCTTATGTTATGTATGCCTATATCTTTTTCTCATAATTTATTAGTAGTGAGTGTTAATAAATGATTGATTGAATTGTCTCTTTCATAATTTAAAATTGCAGTACACAACCACAATCCAAGTCGTCAACAACAACATATAATTAGGCAGCACATTCAATATCAGTTTATGTCACTAAGAAATGATGAGTGGATGATATTTGTCTTACTTACAGGAGAATAGTTGGTGATACTCTTGATCCCTCCAGTACCTCCACAACCAGAAACAGCTCGATAGAGCCCATCCTTAACAACCAAGTTTAATGGACCCTGTAATCAATATAACTTATATAAGTTCTAATGGTAATGAAAAAAAGGAAAGCTTTTTACAAGTTGGAATGAAAAACCAAGTTCAATTTATTACTAACCTTGTGGTAACTTTTAACTACAGGAGTTGTAAATATGAGAAATGTGTATTCAGTTGTTGGAGTTAAACCTAACACACTTCCAGTTCCCATAAGTAATGGCCTAATATAAAGTGATCCCTTTCCTACAGAAGGAACCTGTAACAAAATTAATAAAACAAACTTGTTTAGGAGTTTAATATAAATGAAGCAAAAGAGTGAGTAAATGAGATAGTTTTAGGTTAGGTAGATAGTAATTGATACCCAACGTTTGTTGGCAATAACAATTTGCTTGATTGCATTAACAAATTGGTCAATGGTTGGAGATGGCATGCACATTCTCTCTGCTCCTATCTTCATGCGTCGAGCATTCTCTTCTGGTCTAAATAGTACTATACGTCCATCTTCAGTTCTGTATGCCTTTAGCCCTTCAAATATTCCCTATAATGTAATATGTATATATGAAGGTTTTAGGCATGTTGCATGCATGATAAAAAGTGAAAAGTTCATTGAAAACCTTTTAAATTAGAACACATATTTTTCGTCTCAGATTTTATTACCCATTGGAGATGAGAAATGTTTAATGTAAAACCATTGTAACCTGTCCATAATTTAGAATTCCAGCAGATGGACTGAGCTCTATTTTGCCATAGGGAATGAGGCTTCCATCACAAAACTTTTCTCCTTCTGAGCATTTCATGATATACATAAAATCAGTTGGAACTATACCAAATTCAATTTGGTCCCACTTTATGTCTTCGTATCCCTCACAAGCACCACTGTTTTTTTTTCCAAACAAAATAGTGGTGAGGAGATTAAATTAGAAAAAATAAATAGTAAGGATATTTAATATGAAAAACAATACTAAGGATTCTGTTATTAATCACAAAAAGGTATAAATTTTGATTTTATTTCCCTTGATAACGTGACAACGTTGTAATTGACCACATCCTAAATAAATATGACATGTGTGCTAAAATTATCATTAATTGAGACTAAAACTAAAATCTAAAATTATAGTGTGTAAAGCTAAATTTTGATAAATTTTCAATGACAATTGACAAGAACATACTTAAGGGATAAAAACTTATTTGACTCTCTTGTGCATGGGAAAAGTAAAACCAACAAAACAACGTTTTATTTCTCACTATTTCTTCTTTGAAAAGAGACAACACACTGAAATAAAGACATTTTATCATTAACCACAAAATAGAAAAAAAATCACAAACTAGAGGTGGTAATTAATAATAAGGCTTAAACTAAAAGATTGGGATATACTCTTTATAATAAAAAAAGACTAATCTAAAAATTGCTACTTAGTAAGCACAAGTGAAAAATTATTATTTTGTGGCACAAATATGTACATTTAAATATTAAAGACTGCAATTATTACTTGTAAAAGGTTTAACTTGTAATCAGACTTTTACTCTGAAGTCGTATTGATGTTATGATGGGCTAATAAGATTTCTCTGGATCCAAATTATTTTTCTTTCTAGTCTGAAGTTATAATGAGTCAATACAACTTTTGAGTGTAGCATAATTGTTATAATGTTGTTACATGTATGTGAACTAACCGATAGTTCATAAATTACTCTGCTCCTAATAATAATGTCTAGACAAAATTTCTTGGCCAATATCTTTTTTGAGAGAGTGATTCCGTATACATCTAAAAAGAATGAAAAAGAATGAACGATTCGGTATAACTTCAGATGGGTGAATGATTCTCACAAACTTGATTCATTTAAACACGATCTTTTCTAAATATTGGCTAATAACTCTGGCTGTATGCATTATAAAAATAAAAAATAAAATAATTAACTTAGCACATTATAGGAAGGTGTTCACCATGACCCTGTGTTACTTTCAAAGAAAATATCATCTGAAAGATGATAAACTACCTGTTAGCAGCAGATTCAGAAGGTTGAGCCATAGCTAATAATAATGTGGTCTATCTGCAACAAAGAGCCACCTGGTATGTGATGCCTCATGTGCCAACGAGCTTAGTTATATATGCCTATCAAATGTCCCGGTGACTATTCACAATTTAATTTTCATTAGAGTTTCTATACTTTAATATTTTCTTAATTCATGTAGATCTAATAACAATAACAAATAAACAATATGTTGGTATTCCAAGTATGAATGAATAAGTATTACATTGGGTAAAAATGGATGAGTTAAAGATCATATAAGTGAATGAGCCCATAGACCTAATGCCTTAAGGTTTTGGGTCAAGATGTGGTGTCAAACTACTTATATACTTCTTTCACTTAGCTCATGGAGGAATATTGTAACTCATAGATGAAGATCTCCCAACACAACCAAACATTAGTTTAGACTTTGGAGGATTACATGGATCCAATAATATTATATTATAAATTATGTTCATTAATAAAGTAATGATCATTATTTTCTAATCGATTTACCTACGATTTTTCTTTTTTCCCCTTTGTCTCTAAAAATTTGACTAACCTTCATTTTATCTACTTTTTTGCTAGTGCTTCTAATGATCTCCTCCACATAAACTCAAACTAAAAATTAAGGTATAATTCTACCATCTTTTCAATAACAAGAGTTACCCCAATTTTCTCCTTAATATATTCATTCCTAATTTTATATTTTCTATTGTATTCACTCACTTGGCGTAACATTCTCATATCCATTGTAGTGATTTTATTATTCTTTTCGATATTTTACTATCCATATAACATTAAAGGTCTTATAGTTGTGTGAGAAGTTTTTCCTTAAACATGAATGGTACCTTTATATAGTACATGGCACATGATAGTCTCATATACTTCATCATTTCATCCATCTTGCTTGAATCTTATGTTTACATCTCACTCAATTTCACCTTCTTGTTGTGTGATTAACTTAAAATACTAACACCAAAAAGAAAAAAAAACTTAAAATACTTAGATATAGTAATTTATGGTATGATATGATCTACAATCATTACATCTATCTTATGATGTGTTTGTCTCTTGCTGAACTTACACTTTATGTACTTCATCTCACTCCAACTTATGTGAAAATCATGTGTTTCTAAAGCTTGTATCGACACTTGTGACTACTAATTTAATCTCTCTCGATTTTTAACTAGGATGATATTGTTTGCAAAAATATGTAGTGTGACACCAATTCTTGGATATGCTCATTAATTACATTTAATATCAATGTGAATGGGTAGAGGCTTAATTTTGACCGTTGATGTAATCCTATAGCAATAGGGGAATCTTCGGAAGCTTTATCTTAGACTGATCTTGATTCCATCACCCATATCCTTTTATTCATCAAATGTAAGCAATATGAATTCATTTCTTCTCTAGAGGTTTCCATGTACCTTTCAATATCTCCATCAATTGTTATAGTAAGTATATATCTTCCATGGTCAACTTTTCTAATATAAAATTAAATTAGTTTTCAATAATGTGTCTCTTGTCTCAACCTTCATTCAATTATCTCCTTCCATAGTTGCATAGTATGACTTATGAGCTTAATCCATCTACTTACGAACCTGTATAAATCCTATATTTTCCTTATTCTTGTAAATAAGAATTAAAATGTTTATGCTTTACTCGTCTAGCATATTATTTGGTTCAACTGATTTATCATCATTTTCAAAATACTTTCATCACATACGATTCCCAAGTGACAAAATTTATAATTTTAATCTTACTCTTTATTATTTATTTGGCCTATCAAAATGCAAGGAATCCGTGATTCTAATCCATATAAGTAGTGGAAAAATTGATGGTCATTAAGCTAAGATAAATATATTAAAAAATATAATAAATATAATATAAATCAACACAATTGTTATGCAATCACAGAAACTATAGTATTAATCGAGTGGTTAATATGGGTGATCAGAAATAATTGAAATGTGAGAAGCACTGACTTAAGTGGTTAGTATGTGTGGTCAGAAATTAATAAAATAGTAAAATCATTAAAATGCTACTACCCTAGTGTATGTCAAGGGTCAGTTGGTATTTAAGAGGTTTACATTGGGCATGTACATTTTTCATCAATAAAAAAAACAGAGGAAAACATTTCCTTATGTTATAAGACATCAATATTACAGCAGTGAAAAGGCAGCTATTTGGGTGAATGAATTGAAGTGAAACTGATAAAAAAAATGCATAAAGTATTTTTATAACAATATGATATCAAATATTGTTGTGTAAATAATATAAACTGCTCATACACAATGAAAAGTGTATTTCTATAACTTTTTTGAATATGTTTTTCTAGAACTGTTAAAGATAGAGCACAATGCGGAAGCACATGATTGAATCAATTGAGAACAAAAGAGAAGTAAGTAAAATATATGAAAATTTCTAAAATTTCTAAAATTATTCATATTCCCCATATTAACCACTCAACTACGGTTTAGCCTAATTCATTACTGATTAATTTCTAAAATTAATTTTTATTAAAAATAAATAATTAAAAAAATATATGAAAATTTCACAGTGTTACAAATGGGAGGATGGTAATTTACCCGTTTTAGTAGAATTCCCTGTCGCTTCTTCAACTCCTTCGCTTCTTTGACTGAACATAGTCATAGTCATGTTATTCATATTCCCCAATTCATTTCTGCAGCTACTCATATGGGTAGATGAGCTATTAATACTTAGTGTCATAATGTCATGCTCTGATGGAGTTCTGCATACTATATGCTATGAATGAAAAGGAAAACATTAGCAAACTAGATACTAAGATAATTTTGTTGAATGTTAGTGGTCTTATCCTATAGTGGCTCCTTTCCCTTTCTTTCATTACCTCCAAAAACCAACTCTCAAATAAAGCTTTATAAGCCTTAATAAGAGTATATCGGATGGTGGATAGCCTAACAATTAGAGGTATAGGAAGACTGAGAAAAAACATGTTGGAATCCATTAAAAAGGACTTAGTGTTGAAACGCTTTTATAATATTAATAGAACATAATGTCATAATGATGTCATTTGGTCTATGTAGCTGACTCCAACTGGTGGGAAAAAGGGTGTGGTTCTTTTTGTTTTTTTTTTTTAAATCCAAAGTTAGTTTTCTTGTCAATTACTTAGTTGGATGTCCAATGGAAATTGTATGCCACTTTGTTTTTTGCTGCTAGTAACTTTATATACTCTCTACTTGTAAATCTATTTAAAGCCTTCTCTTGTATATATTATTATGCTATCTTGCAGGTAGAGAGTATAGTATTCAGTATCATATCAATCCTTTTTAGTCCTGATAATGATGCAAGTATGTCTGATACACTTTTGGGTGCAAGAGGGTCATCTGGAGCTAGCAACATTTAAGATTTATGTTATGTATTTTGTTTTTAAAGTGTTATATAAGATTATTTTTAGTTTTTCGAGATTTTATGGTGTATTTGGATTTATAATAAAGGATGAATTATAACTTTTTCAACTATGTTACGCTACCTTGGTTATTTGCAATGAAATTTTATTATTGTTAAAAACATTTATATTTAGTATTATATATTTAAGTAATAATTATAAATTATTGAGATTAAACTTGTGAAAATTATGAAATTAAATTGAGGTTGAAATCTTCTATAAACATATAATAATTACATCTTTCAGCAGGTTTCTATATGTTATTTCGAGTTGTGGATGTTGAAAATCTCCACAATTAACTTTATCAAATAGTGGAGGTTTAAAGTCTCCATGATAAACATTACAAAGACTTCCACAAATAGTGGAGGTTAAAAACCTCCACAAATAAATTGCTACAAATGTATAGATACTAGAGATTTTTAAAACCTTCGCAAAATGCTTTTGGCAGTCATAAGTGTGGAGGTTTTTGAAACCTCTGCTAGTTATATTGTGGAGGTTAAAAACCTCCGTTAATCACAAAAAAAACCTCTACTAAATACAAAATTTGTTGTAGTGAGGGTATGCGAGCGGCCCATGAGCATTGATAAATAATTTAAAAATAAAAAAATAATATAATAAGATAAAAAGAAATTAAATAAAGTAGTTGAAAGAGAATAAAATTTTAAAAAAACTTTGATATTTTATATGAAATTGACTAAACCATTTTATATCATAATTTTTTTAGACATTAAATTACACTACATCATAAATTATTTGATTTTTTTTCTTATTTTTCTTAAATTATATCCGCGGACCGCCCATATTGTCCAAAAGAAATGCTCATAGACTTCGTGGACAAACAGGTCGAGCAAATGGGCAAAATTACATGCTCTACCTATAAGAAATGTGGGCTATGCGGACAGCCCACAAGCAATGTTCATTTGCCATATATATTTGTAAGGGCAAAAATGAGTTCCTTAGCCCTCATTTCCATACAGTAGAAAGAGCAAAAAGAAAAGATAAAAATACTAGAAACTAAAGAGAATGAAAAATCTCACATTTTAGTTTGAAGAGAGTAAGGAATGAGATATATAAAAAATAGATACGGCCTACCAAAACTCTTTATCTTCTTATGTGATGAGAAAGTGTGGAAATTAGTGAATTGAAAAAACAACTTATTTGACCATCTATAACTATACAAGAAAATAATGTTCCTCTATGCCACGTGTCAAGCTCTCAGCAAAAAAATTCCCTCCTTTAAAGGTTCTACTTCCTAACATACACATTACCACATATGATCAAAGTCAACCCATACACATTTGACATTTCATATCCTCGGCTTAATTAATGAATAATAATAACATCACTATTAATAAATTTGTGGTTGAGATCATTACCGTACTAGGTAATTAGTAGCTTTATTTTAATGGTTTTTTTATTACAAAAATTTGTTTAAATAGGTTGATGCCTTAATTTTTTAATTGTTCTTTGGTTGCTTCATGATGTGAATTGTATATATGTTTGTCTATATATTTTCATTTAAGGGGTTAGTGCTTTGTTTTTGTTAATTATATATTATCCTTTATATTACGTTGATTATCCTTATTACAAAAGTTTGTTCAAATATGTTGAAAATCTCAATGAAGAGATTAATTCATCAAATGATACTTGGAAGTGAGAGATGAGGATCACAAGTCTTTGGTGTGTTGAAAGATATGGAACTCATTCACTGCAAATGATTTTCATTGATCGAAGAGTGTTTTAACATTTAATCAAATTTTTTAATTCTTTATTTATTCACTTTTTTATGACAACATGATGTAACATGGGTAAAATTCAAGTTGTTGTAAATAATTTTCATATATCATCATATGAGTCTTAACTAAAAAGAAGATGGGAGATTTGAATGCTTATCTAACTATGTAATAATATTATGCACGATCTTCAATTTTTATGCTTACTTTTTTAATGGGGCTATAATTTATTTGTTTTTGTTTTTAATTTTACAAGAATCCTGGTCGAGTTTGTTCGACTAAGAAGAACTTTGAAAAATTAATGATTGTTTATGTTTTATGTATATGTTTTGGATGGTTCTGCAATGGCATGCATGACCACATTTTTGCTACCATGGTCCCTTTACACATGTTCCAAACATATATTTATTTTGTTGATTTTTAGTTTTTTGGAGTTATAAGCAGTGTACATTAACAATATATATCATTGTTTAATTAGTGATAATTAATGTCAAATTTTTTTGTTATTAAAATTGTTTATTTTGTAGTTGTTTATTTATCAATTTCAGTTTAATATTTTTGAAACATATGTTTCGACCATGCATGAAACCAACAATGGTTAGGAAACATGTACTTTTATATATCCAGTCGAATGCACGAGAAAAATATATGTTCTAAATCATATGACAAAAATATATTGTCCCGTGCGAATGCACGGGTAACTTGCTAGTTCTATATTATATTATTGTCTTTTTTTCTTTCAATGTTTTCTTACTTTATAATTATTGATTCAAATTAAAATTTGAAATTACAATAATAATATTTACAATAAATTTTGATGGAGGAAATCTACTTATTCCATGAGTAAATTAAAAATTATACTCCACATCTTAGTCATTTATTTTAAGAAAATTCAATATTTCATATATATTTACTAATTTCGATCGTTGGATTTTCCTAGAATGATTGGTTAAAATGTGGAGTAGGTTTTTTTAACTTACTCGCGAAG
Organism: Lupinus angustifolius; assembly: GCF_001865875.1. Lineage (NCBI taxonomy): Eukaryota > Viridiplantae > Streptophyta > Magnoliopsida > Fabales > Fabaceae > Lupinus > Lupinus angustifolius. The sequence goes on along the minus strand of NC_032026.1, from coordinate 11,104,170 downwards.
TAAGTGAATCTCACCTATAAAATTATAATTCTTAAAATTTTAATTAGTAATAAAATATTTTTCATATTCTTTTTATTGTAAGGATATTTTTGTTATTCAAAATTTTATATCTACATCTTTCTTTTATTTTTCTCTCATACCAAATAATAATAAATTTATTATTTTTCACAACTGGCTTTCTTCCCTCTCTCTTTCTCACCTCTCTATTTTCTTGCTTTCTAGTCTTCAAGCAAAAAAGTATAAATCACATGTTTTTCAATGTGTTGTTGGATTTCCCTAGCACAAAGTTTCAGTGAAGACTTCCTTTAACATGCACGATAAGGCTCATGTAGAGGTTGTTCCCCTGCTCAAACACACTTGCAACTAAGGGTGACAAATAGATTGAATTTAGATTATGATTCTAATTATTGTATGAAAAAATTAAGAGTGAGCATGGATCGGGTTGGGACGAGTTAAGGCTTGTCCTTACCTGACCCTAAATATTGGTCGAGCCACTTTTTTGAACTCGGACCCGGCCTTAGACCTGAAGTTAATCCGATCCTAAATAGCATTTGGGTCAACCTTTAAACCCAACCCGACCCTAGACCCGATTAAATATAATGTATATTCATGATAAATACTTCTCAATATTTTTATTATTATTGTGAATATATAGTTTGATTTATAAAATGACATATGTATATATATTATTAATCATGTATATATTATGGAAAAATTAAAGAATAAATGATACTTTCGACCAAAAGAGTATCATTATTCTATACACATTTGACTAGAAACACATACACGCATGATGAGTGAGTGACTATAAGATGGGACGGGCCAGGTCATGCTTGGCCCCTTGCCCGATTCTAAATATTGATTGAGTCTATTTTTTGAACCTGAACTCAGCCCTAGACCCAATCAGATCCAACTCTATTCAAACCCGATCATGATCGGGTCGTGCCGAATGAGCGAGTAGGGTCGGATCCTGCTCACCCCTACGAAAAACATCCACAAATTCATTGAACACTCATTCAATGATACTTAAAAGTATTAAATCATCTATAACCTAACACGAATTCAATAGATCCTTTAACTCATTAAACGATTGGATGTATATTCAACCAATTGTTTTTTTTTAATATTAAGCTAGCAAGATTATTTTCAAAACAATCACGTTCCAAAAAAATTATTTTTCGACGATCATCATTTTAAGAATAAATACTCTTTTCAATAATCACACTTTCACTTGAATGTTTTTAGTGCAATAATTATGCATTATCATTGTAAATATTTATACATGACAATACATTATTAATCTATCATTTTATTATTTTTTATGAATCAATAATGATTAAAATGAATTATGGATATAAACTAACAATTTACAAACTCTTACATTGTTAATGCATATATTTTTTTTAGGTTTTTTATTGTTTTTAAATGAATTGACTATCCATCCAAATTGATGCATGTATAAGTGAATATTAGTTAGATTCTAATTCACCAACTATCAAATCTATCTATTGGAGTATACTCATTTGAATATATTAACTCAAATGAATAGAATAGATAAGCTAAATTTATCAAGTAGTTGTAAATAATCTTTTGAAAATAAGTTTTTAATATTCATGCTTTTAGTATAATGTTTTTTAATGAATTAAATATTCATCCAAATAAATACATTATTGTAAATTAGTTAGATATTCAAATCTCCTATTATCACATTGATCTATTTGATTTTATCTATTTAAAATTTATTAACTTAAATGAATAGATTGAATAAGCTAAATTTAACAGGAATTTAAATTAATAATGGATTCATCTATAATTTTGTCACCCCAACTTAGAACCTATGCCCAAAAATACTACAAAAATTGAAGATCCAAGATTTCAAAATGGGATAAACTCGTGGGCCTTGTAGTGAAAACCTTATCGAGGCTTCATGAGAAATGAACAATACTAAGGTTGTAAATTATTACTAGCTAACAAAGAAGGCCAACTATGACAGGGAGGAGCGTAAAGAAGGTAAGAATAGAGATCATCTGTCTCATTTTAGGTGTCTCAATTCAATTAAAGATTGACATGTAATTAAAAATAATAATCATAAAATTATAAAATAACTTTTATATGTTACTTGTTTGAATGTGATTGGTTTGTGACATGAGAACGAAATTTTTTTAGGACATATGATCCTTTTTTTTTTTAATGAAGATCATAAAAACTTGCTAGATAAGAAGAGTGTAAGCTATTTCTGGATTCTGCTTTTTGGAGTTGATCAACAGAAAAAAATGCACTCAAATAAACAATTTCTGATTTTATAAGACATAATATCAATGCACTGCTTAGAACAGGATTGTTCTGATCTATTTATATAAATAAATAAGAGCTCTAAGTTCATTTTATGCAATAGCCTAATTCACATGACATAACTGCAAACGATGTTTAAAATTTGCTAGTCATGTTTAAGTATTTAAGAGTGGTTGATATTGATTATGATTATTGAGTCAATAGATGCGGCAAGTTGGAACAGGAATGAATAATATATGCATATGCTGAAATCTACATGAATAGACACAAAACTTAGTTAACAAATCTTGGGGATAATCTTCTGATAAATTAGATGCCACATGTATATTTACAAGTGCATATAGAACATTGAATAACAAAAGTTCAATTACTAACGGACAATGAAGAATCTTATCATAATAATGTAGACCCAAATATCATATCATGTACAATTGTTTGATTCATGTGAGCGACATTTGTTAGGATAAGAAACCATACAACTTATTCAAAGGGTGATGGATACCTTAGTAGTATAAAAAAATATATGTGTACAACTCTTTGAATTCATGCCACATTGCACTAAGGAACAAGATTAAAAGACAAATGTTGAGAGTACAAGTACTTTTTTTAATCCTACTTTCAGCTTATTGGAAAGGCGCGCTGGAAAAGAAGCTTTCTGCACCTGCAAAGTAGTCTAATGCTTAATATCTCTATCTCAAAACGCTTTAAAATAATCAACAAGCATGACGGTGGTTTGTTTTTTTTACATCTTTTGGCTCCATGATTATTTTAGCTTTTGAATAGTTGACAAAATGGAAAATGTTGAATATGACATTTGTCCCTTTCAAGCACTAGAGAAGCCAATTATCAACCACCCACTTTTGAGATTGATAAGTTTTTTTTTCTTTTGCTAGTAAGGACCTCTTTATTAATAAAGAGACAAATATTACACAATAACATATAAAAGATAATATATAATAATATTTTTATATTTTATTTATCATGAAATCAATAATTATTTATCTCTTAATTAATGAAGAGAATACTTATTCGTTGCTTTTGTGTACATATTAGTCAGGTGGCTTAATGGCTATACAAATCAATGGTCAAGAAGAAAAATAAGTAACATTTGTTTATATTATTTTTAGGCTTGTCAAAAGATAAAAGTGCAGATTAATCAAGCAAAAAAAGCGCATATAAATAATAAACAATAGATCGACGCAATTTAAGAACTACTATTTGGCTCTAGAAGTTGGGCAAGAAAATGTTAATACACGAATGTGACAGGTGAAGCTTGAACTTATCTTTGGCTCATTCTTAAGTTGACAGCATTACCTACCCTTCTCACCATCATAAAAAACTAAAGTTAAACTAAACATATGCGACCATTTTCATGCATATACGATATACAAATCACATGCATTCACGTAAAATATGGCATATATGATGTGTGCAAACTAACAAATTTTGGGATAAGACATGTAATGTTTAAATATATTTAGGTATTTTAAGTAACCAAATTAAAGTAATCTAATTTAAGTAAATTATATGACTATAGATATATTATCATGAAAATTATTATGTAGATATTAAAAATCTTATTTCTATCCTTATGATGAGCAAAACTGAAAATAAGAAAATCAAGTAGCATCACTTTTCATAGAAGAATATACGATTATTATAAATAAGTGGTTATGATATCCAATTGTAGACTACAACATGAGATATGCAAAACAAGAACAAAACTAATTAAGTCATTCTTTTCATCCTATTAAAGGATGAACTAAGGCTAATTATAGTTTATAATTAGAAGACCAAAGAATCTACATATTCCACCATGGACATGCATTTGGATTCAAGACAAAGAACGTCTAAAGTTCATTTATCATATTATTAAATTAATACATTAATGTACGTTTCCGCTCTATTATTTATATATATTCATCATTTTTAATATTATATATCTTTGAGTAAAAAATCTTCCACCGATTGAAGTTTTCTAACATGCAACCCTCAACTACATAATTAGATATATTTAACATGTTTACTAGGTTCTTTTTAGAAGTTTTGGCTATACTCTGGCTCTTTACATCAATTGGAAAATTGAAAAACCATTCCATCTTCAAGTTGCTTTCAATTTCAAATCTAGATATGTTTTTCCGTTACGGGGTGTGGATAACAGAAAGATCAGTTTAATCTTGAAATGTATTCTCCAAATATAGTTAGAGAAGAAAATTTGGATAAAGATATAAAGTTGCACTACCTAACATCATCTAGGGGCAGTTTGTTTTTGTACTCCATTTTTTTGGCAAAAACGATTTATGTCAGAAGCTATTTTGTGTTTGATTACAAGTTTGTAAAGTGATTTTACTTTGCAAAGTAATTTTGAGTTATTTACGTGTAATATTTAGAAAACGTTTTTTCTTGTTGTGGAATTATCATAAAGGTCGTAATAATACTTACAAAAATTATGTTTGAATGATTGGACACTACGCCAGAGTTGTCGTTCAACAACGCTTATTTTATATGTATAATAATGCTTTTATGCGCTTTCTGTTTGGCCGCAGTAGTATATGATCATCATTAACAGCCATTTACAAACGTTGTTGTATTGATTATATATCACGGCACAATACATAAAAAGCGTTGTCATATAGTGCATCAATACAACAGCGCATCGTCCACAAAGCGCTGTCATATAGTCTTAAATAAACAGTGCATTTATAGGTCTTATTAACAAGGCTTGTTGTTGCGTTGTTGAAGTTCATATATTTAACAACACAATAACAGAAAAGCGTTGTTGTATTATTCACAAATTTTCTCAAACAATATCTTAATACAATATCGCAACATATGCATCGGCAGTTGCATTAATAATGTACCACAACGCTTTCTATAAGAAGTGTTGTTGTAGTTATCCTTTAACTACAGCGCATGCTAGAGCTTCCCCTAGAATTAGCTGTTGATTTATATAAATTAATATCTACATATACATTTATTAGCAGAACATACATTCTCAACATCACAGACATTTATACATTCTAAACAACACATACACATTAATACATGCCAGAAGTTTGTTTTATTAAACATCAATACAATACAAAATATAAACAATGATATCATGCCAATTATGTTTTGACAGAATACGTAATTGTGAAGAAGATCTTGCTCCTAACCTTGGCACGATTTTGATGAAGACACCAACATCACCAAAAAGAAGAAAAGGAAAAATACTTATAAAGACAATGAAGATTCAAACTTCAAGATATTCAAGACTTTTAGTCTAAGTCTAAATATGTACTTCTATCATATACTCTTAATTATATAATAGTAGTAATGCTCAAACTATTTTTATAAGAAAATTGAAACAATTTAAAATACTTAAAACAATTTTCAAAAATAGTGTGTAACAAGTTACTTCATCTAAGTAACATGTTATAAGTGTGAGAAAAGAGTTATCCAACTTAAAACTGATCAAAGTAATTCATTACTGTCTTTGAGTAACATATTACTAGTGTTATCAAAGTTGAGTAACCGATTACTCAAAGTGAGTAACCGATTACTCTAATTCGAAATTAAATAAATAGTGGATAGAATACTTGAGTAATCGATTACTCAATGCTGTAATCATTACTGGTTGGAAAAGCTTATATAAAGGCATTGAAACTCATAATCACAACACGCAACATATACACAACTCTTATACAAATTTCAAAAGCTCTTACACTTATTCTGAAATTATTCTCTGCACTTTTTGCAACAAGTTCTTAAACTTTCAAAGTTGATTTTTTCTAAAGTTGCTTAAACTGAAAGTGTTTTCAAGTTTACAAACTTATAAAGAACATTATTACTAAGTATACTAAAGAGTTGTTTGGATTGCAAGTTACATCACTTTCATACTTGTAAAAGGCAATTTCATCATTGTTGTACATTCTTCATTATTATTGTAAAATACTTTCTTTCACGGGGTGTGATAAGAAATGGGATTAGAATCACTTGGAAATGTGTTTTCCACAAGTGAATAAGGATTAATGAGTGTGTAAGGTACATAGAAATCTCGGGGTGATATATTGTAATTGCAACTCATAATCTTTAGTGGAAAAATCTCTTGTGCTGCAAGAGTACTAGACGTAGCCTTCGGTGGACAAGAATGTGAACCAGTATAAAAATCTTTGTGTACTCTCTTCTCCCTTATCTCTTTGATTTTACTTATTAATTTTCTGCATATATTTTTCGCTGCATCTTAACTCTTGATATTGCAGAAAAAGTGGCCATAATTTTAAGTCAACTAATTCACCCCCTCTTAGTTGCAATCTCATTCATACAATTGGCACCAGAGCTATTTTTGAGTAAGATATTCTCAAATCTGATCCTACATCAAAGATGGCCTCAAGATCATTCCTAGGAGAAGGTTCCAACATCAACCGCCCTACAAGCTTTGTTGGAGAGTGTTATGACTTTTGGAAAATCAGAATGAGAATCTTCATAGAGTCTCAAGACTTGGACATATAGAATGCAATTGAAGAAGGACCATATGAACCCTTCGCCATTATCAATAGTGTAAGGGAAGTAAAGCCAAAATCTTCATGGAATGTTGAAGACAAGAAGATAGTGCAATACGACCTTAAAGCCAAAAACATTCTTGTGTCGGCTCTAGAAGAAAAAGAATTCCTTAGAGTGTCAAGTTTCAAAATGTCGAAAGAAATTTGTGACACTCTAGAAAGGATACATGGAGCCAAAGAAGTACAAAGGTATACAACAAATATTGAAGCATCAACATCAAAGCAAAAATCTACATGCTCAATATGTAGAAAACCAGATCATCTAAAATGTGCTTGTCCATCCCTACAAAAGTATCATACTTTCAAAAGAAAGAAGGAAAAGAAGCATAGAAGAACAAATGTTATATTAGAAGATAAAGATGATGGTTCGAATGCAGAACTCAGAATTAAGGAGCAAACACATATTTCATTGATGACTTCGCACAATTTAAATGACGATTATGAGTTTAGTAACTCCGAACCAAATGATACATTTTCATATAATGAGTTACATAACGCTTTTTGTGA
>NC_032026.1:11096407-11096727 GCF_001865875.1 Lupinus angustifolius | reverse complement strand
GTGGTACTCTTGAAATTAAAATTGTTTCATTAAATCAAGAAATGAATATGTTCATGAAGAGTACTCATAAGTTGGACAATATTTTAAATACTCAAAAACATACCAATGACCGAAGAGGTCTAGGCTACACAAATAGCCGAAAAACTAATGGTATTACGAAGAGTACTTTTGTGAAAACTAAGAATAATTGCATGCATAATATTTCTAAAGAAAATCTTAATCAACATTCTTTCTACAAGTCTAAACAAAAGATGCATCAACATCAACCCACATGCTTTTATTGTAAAAATGTTGGCCATACTCCTAATTCATGTCATATT
>NC_032026.1:11090216-11096307 GCF_001865875.1 Lupinus angustifolius | reverse complement strand
GGAAAGGTCGACACTACACTCTTTATAAAAAGAATAAATGGTCATACTCTACTTGTTCAAATTTATGTAGATGATATTATTTTTGGTTCTACTAATGAGGTTCTGTATAGTGAATTTGGCAAAATGATGCAAGGAGAGTTTGAAATGTGCATGATGGGGAAGTTAAATTACTTCCTTGGACTTCAAATCAAACAACTTGACAATGGCATTTTCGTAAGTTAATCCAAGTATTGCAGAGACTTGCTAAAAAGATTTGACATGGATGGCTGCAAGCCAATAGCTACTCCTATGGGATCCGATACTTACATTGATATGAATGATGTAGGAAAAAGCATTGAAATATCAAAGTATCGATGTATGATTGAATCTCTTTTATATTTAACTGTCATTAGACCTGATATCATGTTTAGTGTATGTCTGTGTGCACACTATCAATCTAAACCAAAGGAATCACATTTAGTTGCCATTAAGAGAATCATGAAATATCTTAAGGTACATCTAACGTTGGGTTGTGGTATCCAAAAGGAAGTATATGTGATTTGGTTGGATATTCAGATTCAGATTTTGCTGGGTGCAAAACTGAGAGGAAAAGTACAAGTGCTACTTGCCATATTTTGGGAAATGCTTTAGTCTCTTGGTCTTGCAAGAAACAAACATGTGTTGTCCTATAGAAGCAAGTAGTTGTTGTGCCCAAGTGTTGTGGCTCAAACAACAATTACGAGATTATGGCTTAGACTTAGGGTGTATTCCTTTAAAATGGGACAATACAAGTGTTATAAACCTCACAAAGAATCATGTTATGCATTCTAAAATCAAACACATTGATATAAGGTATCACTTCCTTAGGGACCATGTTCAAAAGAATGATGTATCTGTAGAATTTGTTGATAGTCACAACCAACTAGCAGATATTTTCACTAAACCATTGGCAAAAGAACCTTTTTATAAAATTAGACGAGAATTAGGCATTCTTGATGAAGCATACTTATCTTAAATGCTTATATATGATTATATGTGTGCTTCATTATATCTATTTCATGTCTACTTGAACTTAAATGTGTTTATTTATGTTTAAAATTTTCAATTTTTGGGTTAAAAATCATTTTCATAGCTGAATTTTGCCTAAAATAAGTTTTTCTCGGGTCAGTAATTGATTACACTGGATAATCGATTACATTGGAGAGTAACCGATTACAGGGTTGAATGGCGTGTTTCAGTAACCGATTACTCTATGTTGTTGTTTGAAAATTTTAATTTTTTTAATTTGAGTAACTGATTACTCAAAGTGAGTAACCGATTACTCTATGCTGTTATATATGTATTTTTTCTGCATTTTCAAACTCATCTTCCTCATCAACTCGTGCTCTCTCTTACTCAACCCTCTCAAACCCTAAAATCTTTGTTTTTGATCCGTTTTGAGTGATTCTTGTGTGCTTTCATATCACATTTCCACTTCTAAACACTTTCAAACCATCATTTTCGTGTTTAGTGGCCTAAATAAAAAAAAACCCAATCTCCAAAAACCAAATCTCCAAAACCCTAAAATCTAACTTTTCAAAAACTCATTTCAATGGCTTCCTCATCTAGAACCAAGAAGCAACGCATCAGTGCTACTCAAAGGAACCAAGGAACTTCATCTTTGGAGTCCAACCCTCTTAACCTAACGCGGCTTCTAGCAAATGATGAGCAATGTAAAATCTTTGAGGAGCACTTTCATAGTCGCATCATCTTCACTCTTAAATACGGTAATCTCGGGAACTTTGAGTCTGAAGATTTTCTATTTCCTTATCTCTTGAGACAACAAAACCTTTTCGATTTCTGTTGTGAATAAAATGAAATATATCCTGAACTGATTAGAGTATTTTAATGTAACATGAACTTTAGGAAAAACCGTCTTACTTCCTATGTAAAAGGAAAAGACATTACTTTGGAATTGAAAACCATGAGTTCATTGTGCTGTAACATACCCTATCAGGGGAGCATTGCAGGCTTCGGCCTTGTATGCGAATGGGAAAACTATGATCGAAAAGATTTTTATTATTCTCTGTGTAAAATTACTAAAGAGGAAATAGAAATGCTTAAGCAACAGGGTTATGGTGAAACTGTTAAAAATAGAGATATCCTTTCTGCTGGACATCTCAAACTAGAATATCGTTTGCTTCATTGTTTTCTGAGTTATGTCATCTTACCAAAATTTTCAAACCACTCTCAAATAAGTGACATAGAACTCCAATTGATGTATGCTATGAAATTTAATACGAAAATCAATTAGAATCTGATGATAATGAGACAAATGTGGTTTGTAAGAGGAACCCAAAGCCCTTTGCCATATGCAATCTTCATAACAAAAATCCTTGAGCATTTTGGTGTTTCTACTGCTGGAGAAACTAAGGTCCCGCTTAACCCTCGTGAAAGCCATATTGATGTGGATGTAATCCACAAAATAGGTTTCACATTTGATCTTCGTGGCCGGACCTACAAGCATAAGAAAGATAGACCTCTTGCTCCTGAACCAGAACCTGCCCCTGCTAATCCTTTTGAACCTCAACCTTCTGAGTTTCATGCTCAATCTTCCTCATCTGTTGTCATGCCTTCAAACCAGATGATTATGGATGAATTGATTTCTCTTAGAGGCTACATCACTAACCGGATGGATGCCTTTGATACTCAGAATCAACAAATTCATTTTGAACTTCATCATCTATCTTCTAAGCTGAGTAGCATGGACATTGATGAAGACAGTTCTGAGCCTGAATCTTGGACTTTATCTGTTGTTAGGATTTTCTGATTATAATGTTAATTTCTTCTAGTTTTAGACAAATTTCTATTATGTTGTTTATACTATTGTTTGCATTGTTAATGCTTGAACATCTTTTTACTTTTATGATATGCCTTGCGATGTTTATGTTATATCTTATGATTACCTTTATGCTTGTCATATACATATTGTATGCTATATATATTGTGCTAAAAACTCTTAGATTTTCTACTTTTTGATGAAGTCAAACGGGGGAGAAAAATTTGGGGAGTGTATTTTCTGTTTAAAATATTTCAGGCACATAACTCCAAATGAAAGGGGGAGCATACAAGATAGGGGGGGCATACTCAAGACAAGTCAATAATAACACAAAATATGCTGCTCTCAGAAAATTACACTGTCAAGAAGATATTGGTTTGTCATCATCAAAAAAAGGGAGATTGTAAAGAAGACTTTCTCCTGACCTTGACACAGTTTTGATGAAGACACCAACATCACCAAAAAGAAGAAAATGAAGAATACTTATAAAGACAATGGAGATTCAAGCTTCAAGATATTCAATACTTTTAGTCTAAGTCTAAATAGGTAATTCCATCATATACTCTTAATTATACAATAGTAATAATGCTCAAACTATTTTTATAAGAAAATTGAAACAATTTAAAATACTTAAAACAATTTTCAACAATAGTGTGTAACAGATTACTTCATCTAATTAACAACAAGTGTGAGAAAAGAGTTATCCAACTTAAAACTGATCAGAGTAATTCATTATTGTCTTTGAGTAACAGATTACTAGTGTTATTAAAGTTGAGTAACCGATCACTCAAAGTGAGTAACCGATTACTCTAATTCGAAATTAAATAAAAAGTGGACAGAACACTTAAGTAATTGATTACTTAATGTTGTAATCGATTACTCAATGATGTAATCGATTACTGAGAGTTGTTGCATCAGATTTTCAAATTCAAAGTGAATGAGTTTCAACTAAAAAGACATGGTTTCATTCCAATCAATTCCTACCCTTTCAAAGAGGTATTTTGGCTGGTTGGAAAGTCTATATAAAGGCATTGAAACTCATAATCACAACACACAACATATACACAACTCTTATACAAATTTCAAAAGCTCTTACACTTATTCTGAAATTATTCTCTGCACTTTTTGTAACAAGTTCTTAAACTTTCAAAGTTGATTTTTTCTAAAGTTGCTTAAACTGAAAGTGTTTTCAAGTTTACAAACTTATAAAGAACATTATTACTAAGTATACTAAAGAGTTTTTTGGATTACAAGTTACATTACTTTCATACTTGTAAAAGGCAATTCCGCCATTGTTGTACATTCTTCATTATTATTGCAAAATACTTTCTTTCATGTGGTGTGATAAGAAAGGGGATTAAAATCACATGGAAATGTGTTTTCCAAAAGGGAATAAGGATTAAAGAGTGTAAGGTATATAGAAATCTCGGGGTGAGATATTGTAATTGTAACTCATAATCTTTAGTGGAAAAAGAACAATGGATCATTTCATATCAGCTGACTCACTAACATAGAATACTTGTTGAGCTTATGATGCTAAAATAAATGGCTCATCTTTATATCATGGCATATTAAGATCCACTTGCCTGAACTCTAACTCATCAACTCGGAAGCCATTGTTGTTATCAATCCACATACAATAAAATATCGACATCCTAAATATTGTGTAATCCAATTCCTATATGTGTTCAAGCACTCCAAAGTATGACATGTTCGCATATATTGGGTTTCTATCTTTTGCACTTGACATGTGTAAAGTTCGAGCAACAAGAGTCATGCTACTATTTTGCATTTTACTTTGATCATCTTATTTTTTCGTATAAAATGTGAACCCATTAATCAGGTAACTAGTATAGGATAAGACGTGAAGGCTTTGACTATTGGCTAACCATTTGAATCTTTCAGAAACCGAATGTGCATTTATATTCATCTCCTCATCAAAGTGATTTTTTAGCCACTTCATGAAACACAGATTATGCTCTTTGGAAATCCAATTTTCATTCTTACTTGGGTAACACTTCCTTAGCATTTCCTTGTGTGTTTCAACATATGGCTCAACCTCGTCGACATTATGTAAAACATATAAGTGTGTTTGCTCCAATTCGGTTCTTGTTATAGTCAATATTTCATTCCCAGTAATACTTTCACCAAATGTTTTTTGCATATCGAGGCTTTGGAATGCCTATAAAATCACCATCGATAAGGTATCCGGTACAAAAATCAAGAGCTTCCTCAACAATATATCGCTCAACAATACAACCCCCTGGTCTTGATTGGTTCTTCACATACCCTTTTAATGTCTTCATATAACACTCAAAGGGGTACATATATCTCATATAGGAAGGTCCACATAGTTGTGTCTCTCGAACAAGATGAATGCTTAGATGAACCATTATGTCAAAAAAAGAAGGTGGGAAATAGCCATTGTTGTTATCAATCCACATACAATAAAATATCGACATCCTAAATATTGTGTAATCCAATTCCTATATGTGTTCAAGCACTCCAAAGTATGACATGTTCGCATATATTGGGTTTCTATCTTTTGCACTTGACATGTGTAAAGTTCGAGCAACAAGAGTCATGCTACTATTTTGCATTTTACTTTGATCATCTTATTTTTTCGTATAAAATGTGAACCCATTAATCAGGTAATCAGTGTAGGATAAGACATGAAGTCTTGGACTATTGGCTAACCATTTCAATCTTTCAGAAACCGAATGTGCATTTATATTCAACTTCTCATCAAAGTGATTTTGTAGCCACTTTATGAAACACCGATTATGCTCTTTGGAAATCCAATTTTCATTCTTACTTGGGTAACACTTCCTTAGCATTTCCTTGTGTGTTTCAACATATGGCTCAACCTCGTCGACATTATGTAAAACATATAAGTGTGTTTGCTCCAATTCGGTTCTTGTTATAGTCAATATTTCATTCTCAATAATACATTCACCAAATGTTTTTTTTGTATATTGAGGCTTTGGAATACCCATGAAATCACCATCGGTAAGGTATCCGGTACAAAAATAAGAGCTTCTTCAATAACATATCACTCGACAATACAACCCTCTAGTCTTGACCGGTTCTTCACATACATTTTTAATGTCTTCATATAACACTCAAAGGGGTACATATATCTCATATAGGAAGGTCCACATAGTTGTGTCTCTCGAACAAGATGAATGCTTAAATGAACCATTATGTCAAAAAAGAAGGTGAGAAATACATTTCAAGCTCACACAAAGTCAAAATAATTTGTCTTTGCAATGCAGGTAATTTCTCATGGTCAAT
>NC_032026.1:11009669-11090116 GCF_001865875.1 Lupinus angustifolius | reverse complement strand
TATTGAGGCTTTGGAATACCCATGAAATCACCATCGGTAAGGTATCCGGTACAAAAATAAGAGCTTCTTCAATAACATATCACTCGACAATACAACCCTCTAGTCTTGACCGGTTCTTCACATACATTTTTAATGTCTTCATATAACACTCAAAGGGGTACATATATCTCATATAGGAAGGTCCACATAGTTGTGTCTCTCGAACAAGATGAATGCTTAAATGAACCATTATGTCAAAAAAGAAGGTGAGAAATACATTTCAAGCTCACACAAAGTCAAAATAATTTGTCTTTGCAATGCAGGTAATTTCTCATGGTCAATCACTTTGCTACAAATTGCCTTGAAGAAGAAGCATAACCTAATTATGGTTCCTCGGACTTCTTTAGATAAAATTGACTGTATTCCAATAGGCAAGAAATGCTCCATAAGTACATGACAATCATGAGACTTAAGACCTTTTAACTTGAGGTCTTTCATTGATACGAGGTTCTGAATGATGGAAGAGTACCCTTCTAGAACATTAACACCATGAATAAATTTACAAAATTCTATTTTCTCCTTCCTCGGTAAAGTATAAGCTGCTTGAGGTAGAAATGTACGTTTTCCCTTCATTATCAGCCCCAATTCATTTCTTATTCTCATACTAACCAAGTCCAACCTTGCATTCAAACCATCTTTAGTCTTACCAGGGATATTGAGTAAGATACCAAGGAGACTTTCAAACACATTTTTTTTTCAATATGCATAACATTGAGGAAATGTCTTACATATATTGAACTCCAATAAGGCAATTCAAAGAAGATTGACCTTTTCTTCCACCCACTTGTAACAATTTCTTTTGCAAAAGGTTTACAAAAGTTAGTATCCAAACCCTTTAGCTTTTGAAATAATTGGTCACCTGTCAACGGCAAAGGAACACGACCTTCTTCATTGTTTCAATCAAATGCTTTTCTCCATTGTCGATAGTGATGATCTGAAGGCAAAAATCTACGATGGTCATGGAAGACATTTTTCTTATAGTGTTCCAACCTCATTGAATGAGTATTGTCTTCACATACAGAACATGTAAAATGTCCTTTTATACTATATCCAGACATATTACCATATGCAGGGAAATCACTGATTGTGCCGAACAACAAAACCATCAAGTTGAAGTTTTCTTCCCTATACGCATCATATACATTTATGCTTGTCTCCCACATTTGCTTCAAGTCTTCAATTAATGAAGTCAAATATATGTCTATATCATTTCCTAGTTAGTTAGGTCCAGGAATTAACTAGATAACATCACATATTTGCGCTTTATGCATAGAGAAAGAGGTAGGTTGTATATCACCAACATCACTGACCATGTATTGTGGGAGCAACTTTGAACACTATGTGGGTTAATTCTATCTGTTGATAATGCAAGGCGTAGATTTCTTGATTCTTGACCAGAACTAGGATAGTCGTGATCATTTTTTCTCCGTTGAGGAGAATCTGCAGGATACCGAAGCTTGACATCTTTAATCCTTTCTTCATCATGTCATGTCAACTTCTTTGCATCTTTGGCATTGCTAAACATACACTTGAATCTTGATTTGTTGGGAAAATACCATACAACCTTTTTGGGAATTAAGTCTTCCTTCTTATATCATGATGCATTAAATTTACGACAAAACTTTAATGAAGCATACCCATTAAAAAATAAGATGCAATCATTTTCACAAGCATGTATCCTAGTATAGTCCATGCCTATGGAGCGTAACATTTGTTTTGCTTCATCGGTTCGAGAAAAGAGCACATTATCTTCCAGCAACATATCCTTCAGAAGTGCAAGCAAGTTGGTGAAACTCTATCAGTCTATCTATTAACAGATTTCAACTTATACAACATTGACATCGCTGCCAATCATGGAATTTAGTACCACCATTATATAATGCTTTCTCAGCATCACTTATCAATCACTGAAACATCTAAGGACAATCCTAAAGGTTTTCTTTGACAACGTTTGCCATTTCCTCGAAACAATCATCTTCATATGCATTTGTGTAGTTGTCTTTCATATGCATCTCATCATCACAATCCATAACGTCCTTCGTCTCACCATGTCTTGTCCAACATGTATAACTTTGATCAATACCATGACACACTTAATGACCTTTTAACTCATTAGAAGTAATTCGGTTTGAGTAACAACATCTTAAGCAAGGACATACAATTGTATTAGTGTTTTCAGTATTCTCAATTACAAATCTAACAAATGATTTCACTCATTCTTCAGTCGATTGACACTCATCCATTTTTGATCTATTTTCTATTAACAAAAAAATATAATGAACATAAACTCTTAAAGCTTGGAGTTAAGCTTGCAGAGCAAATGCATTATTATGATCGGAACCTTAACTCATAATGTAAGCTAAAAGAGTCGGAAACCCCAACTCAATACAAGCTAAATGAATGAAATCACTTTCACTCATTTATAAGGAAAATATTTATAACTCAATACAAGCTAAATATAATGTAATTAAAAAGGCAAATAACTATAAGAAAAACTCACTTTCAATTCGGTGTTGAATGCGTGAATGATGTTTTTGAGGTTAAACGAGTGAAGGATTTTTGAAATCGGTGTTGAATTATTTTCGTGTTGAATGAATGAATGATTTTTGGTGTTGAATGAGTGGATGATGATGAGGTTGAATGATGATGAGGTTCAAATGCGTTTCGCTGCTGAGTAAATGAGTGTTCGGATTGCTGATAAATGTATGAGAATGTGGGAACATTTTAATTTTTTAAGGTCTGATAGTATCTCCAACAACGCATAATGAAGAAGACGATGTCAATGATACCTAATCAACAGCGCAACCTAAAGGAAACGCTGTGGAAAAACTCCCCATTCAAATATGAAGGTAATTGTTCCACAACGCAATCTTAAGAAACGCTGTGGAATATATAATAATTTTTTTACTAATTCAGTTTTTTAATGTTCAAATTGGTAATTATGAAATGACATTCAATTAATGACAATTAATTAAATATATATAACAATTAATTAAATATATAGAACAATTAATAATAACAATAAATAACATTTGAACAATTAATCGATTAAACATTGTGTTCAGCGATTAAGTGCAGAGGAAATAAATTTGATCATATCGACAGTGCTTCTTACCGTATGTGTTGTAGTATATCTAAAAGAGAATGAATGAGAGATAACCATTCAACAATGTTTTTTTGTTCTGCGCTATTGAATTCAACAAAAGCAACATCGCTTTTTTGAGAATGCGTTGTTCAATTCAACATAATCAACAACACATGTTAAAAAAATGTTGTTGTAAGGGTATAAGAACAGCGCAATCATACAAAAGCATTGTCGAAGACCATTATTCCTAATTCTACAAAGTTACGCACACAATGGAAAATATCTTATTGTATACAGAAACAAAACATAACAACAAAACGAATGCATACAAAAACATTAAATGACAACTATATGAACACAACTGAATTTATATATTGAACATTAACTACATTGTTTAAATAAATATATATTACATAGACCAAACCATTACATTACATTGAACATTAATTGAATTCAATAAGCTACAATCTGTGCAAAACTAATCTACTATACATATCATTTGTGAACTAAATTAAGTATAAATTTTGACCATTGTTCTCTAATCTTTTTGACTTGGTCATCTGTATATGATTTGCCAACAAACTTGATTTCATTAGTTAACCACTCTTGAATGATCCCCTTCGTGAATTTCAGCACGTAATAGCCGCAATCTACCTCGTTTATTTGGCAAGAGGTCTACAATTAAAATGAGTAAACATCTAAGTATAACATTAGTTGATCATTACACATATAATTGTTTGAGATGATTTGTGTCAATACCTATATACGAGTCCACTTGATTTTGTTGGGATTTGGTAACTTGTTTCTACCACGATTATTTAATTTGTAAACTTTCACCACACTAAACAATAGAAAATGTACTTAATTAATAAACAACTAGAAAAGTGAAAGTGTAACTATAAGTTTAAATGAGTAGTCCACTTACTTAGAAAATATCTTTTTCATAGCGGCATAGTTGTTCATATCACCACGTGTCAATGAGTCAAAGTAGTATATTTCTTCATTGACCCGATTGATGGCAACCAAAACCCAATGTTGCCTAACAAAACATATGTACATGGTTAGGAAATGTTCGGAATTGTCGCAGAATCTTGCCAGCCGATTTAAGGATATAATCCTTAAGCTCGTCAACAAGATCAAAAGTTGCGTGAAATAAAAATACATATACATTATATATTGCATGCAAACACATGCATATACGTACATTGGATGAAAATGTAAGACATATATGTACATTGCATGAAAACACAAAAACTGAAAAAATAAACTTACTGTTATATCATTCCAAATATGCTCTTTCACGACATTTCCTACATCACTCCATCTATTGAAGGTTAGCTTCACATTCTGTCTAACAACAACACCAATGTAGCTTACCAATGTGTTGCCACCCTTCGAGTTTAATGGTTGGCCTTTAGAGTTTCATTGAACTTCTATCTTCACATCCTTATTTATTGATCGAATGACATTCTTCGTGGGGGTCATTTTTTAGCAACGATTTGCTTGTCTCGTGGAGTCGGTGAAGCTTCGTCACCAGTGTGTGAGATACATGATCGTCACTTTGGGAAGCTATTGATGAAGTTTTTTTCAGTTTATGAGAGTATGAGGGTTTGCTGAGAGTGTGAGGATTTCTTTTCGAGTAAGTTTGAGAGCGTAGAACAAACGATTCATGTTTTAGATATTTAAACTGTAGTAACCATTTAACAGCGTATATTAACGATAGAGGTGTTGTATTGACCTCTTCAACAGTGCATATTTAACATAGCATTGTTGTATCAACATCTTCAATAACGCATATATCGGATTGCACTGTTGTTGTGTATCCAGTTGTTTACTACTTATTTTCTTTAACACATCAACAACGCTTCCGATATATATTGCTGTTGAATAGAATCTAATTGACAATGCTATCTGAATTATGCGTTGTTAAATAGAATCTAATTGACAGCACAATCGTAATTATGCGTTGTTAAACTGAACTCATTTTCCAAATTAACAGTGTCGTAGTTATGCTGTTAAATTAACATTTTACATAACTGGAAAATATTTATACAACATGAATTTACGTACATTAACATGAAGTTGTCATGAAGTAGATTATTACTATATAATTGTGTTTATTAATATAAAACTGGATAAAATATTAAACATTACATTTTGTTAATTTGTTTTTGTATTTATTAAATATTGATAATTTATTTATTGTGTTTATTAATAAGGAACAGTGCAAAAATATTAAAGAGAATTATCATCCAAATAATTAACAAAAAACAGAAATTAACATCCAAAATAAATGTTTTATTATTCATTCAGAGAGGCAAAATACATTATAATGAACTAAATGATTTGGTACATGTGAATATAATGAACTAAATGATTTGGCAGATGAAGAACGCAATGAAAATTATTTCAATGAAGGAAATAATTTTTTACTCGACTGCTCTATACAAAACTTCATTGATCTGAGACCGTTTTGAAAAAATGAAAGACCTCAATGAATTAAGTAATTCATTGATCTGGGTCATTTTTTCTTCTACACAAATCTTCTATAATAGTTCATTGATTTCCTTTTAAAATCTGGGTCCTTTTGTCATGAAGGAAATCAATGAACTTAAGGAATTGTTGCAAATGATGAAAAAAATAATTCATTGATCCCTTTTTTTCCTTTTATATTGGTTCAATTGAAAGAGATCAATGAAAATTGAAAGAGCTCAATGAACTAAATAATTCATTCCCTTTTCCTTTTATTTCCTTTCAATTGCAAATGAAAGAGATCAATCAACTAAATCTTCATCTCACACAAATCTTGTATGACAACCACTTTCCTTCTAAAATGTGGTTCCTTTTGCAAAATCAAAAGTTGTTAAAAACCCCCTAGACATGATTCTGAAACAGAAACACAATTTTTTCATCGACTCCTCTATACAAATCTGGGTATTTTTTTTTCTCTTTTTCTGTCTTTATAGTATTGCTTTTTTTTACTACTTTGTGTTTTCTTCCTCCTATCTTCATGAATATACTCTTATAGGAACACATATTCTTAGGCTTTTAGCTTACTGATGAAATAGAACATTGAGTGAACCACAATATTTATAGATAGTAATCATTAATATTTCAACAAACGAAGAGACGTATAACCACTCAACCATTAATATTTCAACAAACGAAAAGACGCATAATTACTCCATCATTAATTTCTCGGACGCTTAAAAAGTCGTAAAATATCAAAAACGCATAATTAAGCAAGCGCGGTTACTATGTCATCTTCAACAACGCTTCCTTAAACATGTGTTGTTGAATATATTCACATCAACAGCGCTTTCTATCAAATGTGTTGTTAAAAATAAATCATTCAAGTCAGCACTAACGTTACTGATGTTCAACAGCGCATTGTCAAGAATGCGTAGTTGAAGTTACACAAATTGACAGCGTCTGTTTTGTTATGAACTATTGATGTTCTTCCGCCTCATTTTCAACAGCGTCGTTCAAAAACTGTGCTGTTGAATGATCGTTGCGTTATTTATTACGATATGTAGCATAGTGGAATCACATAAAAAAGGTTTTAGCCATATTAAAAATAAATTATATAATTTACAATCAATCTACTTTTTATTTTTAAGTGAAATAACTTAAGTTAATAATTTATTTAAAAGACTGGCGGTCCAAGACAGGGGACATAAAGTGGAGGATATATTGAATGACTTAAAATATATGTATATTTATACTTTTTTATGCTATATATAAAGTCAAAACTTAAAATAATAATCACTATGACTCTATTTTCCTATTTTGCTCTTAATATTTTTTATTTCTAAAGTAAAACCATATAATCCTAGCTAACTATAATTAATACATCTCATTTTAAGCTGAATATTATAATAAATACAAAAATTATAAACATGAAGTACATCTAATAAAAAATATTCTAATTCTCTAAAATAAAAAATACAAATTTAATATTTAATATCATAAAATAAGAACGTGGGTTGGTAGACTTGAAAAATCTGTCGACACGCTAGTTAGAATAAGAGACAAATAAAGTGACATATATAATTTTATATAACCTCAAATACAACAAATATAAACTATAAGAATTCTACAAATTAAAAATATTAATGAATTGTGTTGTTTAAACATGTATCAAAAAAAAAAATTAGTGTTTCAACAAATCGAAAATGCCGGATATTTCCTTGTTTTATTCACTTCAACGGAATGAGTTATATTGTAAAATTATTGTCGATAAAAAATAAAAAAACAAACCGGAATTATTAGATTTCTTAGTTGTTCGATGTTTCTGACATCAGGTAGTGTTGGATCTTGCTAGTCATAACGAAGAAAAAAGTTTGTACAAACTAGGGTAAAAAGAAGATGAGGATAATCATTTCATAAAAGTTGTATTCGCAATTTTATGAAAATATTAAGGTGGCAAGTTCTTTCTAATTTTTCTCAAAAAACGCTTTTGACATATATAAACATTTTTCTATAATGGATTGTTTTCCAAGATCTAAACCAAATTGTTCTACAAATATTAAAAGCGTTTATTTTAATAATAAAAACGTTTATTTTATAAAATAAGTCAAAATAAACTCACTCATGATATGAAAATGACTGGGATCACGTGTACATTATAGCAAATTCTTCAATTCTTATCATGTATATTCTCTTTTTATCTCGCTACAGAATATAAATTAAATCCATGAAAAATAAAGTTGTTACATTATTTTGGCTGGATTCTAAGTAAGGCTTTGACTTGATTTAATTTAATTACAATATAAACTTTTTCCATTATTTTTAGTTAAAATTTATATTATTTACAAAACTGTCAATTTTTTTATTTGAATATATTATTGCTTTATAAAAATATATTAAATTTTAATTTAAATATATGCAGTTTATTTTTTGGTTCAATGCTTATATTCCAAATTTTTATATTTATATTTTATAGGAATATAGAGAGAGAAATAACACGTTTCTAATTCTTTTTATATGAAATGAGTAGTGTAGAACACAAATATAATTTTAGTTTAATATTTATGTGTTGTTTGTGGAAAATGTTTACATCATTAATATGTTATTATTCATGTTATAACTTAAACCCGACTCATTTGTTTGCTTCATTATACATTGTATGTAAGTATCCAATGGCTTTTGGGTGCACCCTTTGGTTTTAAGGATCCTATACGTGCTCTAGTGTAAATTCACTCTATTATTGCCAAAATTATATATTTTTATTTAATTACAAGATCCTAATTATTCAACATTATTAAAAGTATCATATTATTAATTAATAAAAAAGTAATTATACTTTCATTTATTCACAATTTAAAATCATTTCCTTATCAATTTTTTTCTTCCTAAAGCATCTCAAATTTCTCAAACATTTTGATGGCACATGTAAATGTAAGGAACATATTATTTAAAACTCTTTCTATCATCATAACAAAAAAAACACACTCTTCCTAACATATTTATATCACTTATTATACATAAATTCATTTATTGAAGTTAACTGTATATTATCAATGAACATAAACCTTATAGTACATGTACTAATTTGTATCATTTTTATCTTTAATAAAAAGTAATAACTTCATTAAAAAATTTAATCATTTGTATCATTAATTATTTTTTAATGGAAGTTGACTATTTTTAGCAAAGTTTTTGTTTCTCATTGGTAACAAATAGTATAGAATATATCAATGAGATATTGACCTAGTGATATAAGTAGTGTTATTAAACTTGGACCGGTCAATGACTCGGTCAGAGCCTTGAGTCAATGAGTCACTAATTGGACGGTTGACTTGATTTACATTAATAAATCTAAAAAATTTATAATATTAGCTACCATTATTTAATAACTCTATATTCCAAATTTAAAAATAATATCATACCTAATTAAGTAAGCAACAACGAATATTTCACTATTATAAAATATCAAAAACATCATCAAACAATATATATATATTTATTTATTTATTATGTTTTAATTGCAATAAAAGTGCACATAAGTTTAAAATTTAGTTAAACAACAAAAGTTTTGCTGTAACATACATTACTCAATGATAAATATGATTAAAAATAGGTTGAAAATATTTGATTTTTTTCATCTCAAAATGACGTCGTTTTAATTTTTTTTTTAAATATTTTTTGATTGACTCAGTTGGTCCAACCGGTCTAATCATTTTAATCATTGTTTTTAGGCTTAAATCGATTGAGTTGAGTCAATTCAATCTGATTTTGATGCAAAACTGGTTAGATGAGAGAATCAAATTTTATACCACTAGATGTAATGCCCTGCTAGATTCCAATGTGACTAAAAAGTAAAAAGTTTTATTATTGGGAGCTGGGAGCGACACTTGTTAAGAGAAGCAATCATACACTTTAAAAATGATTAATTCATTATCTATTGATGAAAAGATATCATTAGTAGCACCAAAAATAGTATAAAATATTTGACTTCATCATCAATATTGCCAATATGTTTTAGACCATTAGTTATGATATTTTATGTATCACATCTTGCACCTTTTAAAATTGATGGGTTTCTTCTTTTTAAAATCATAATTTAAAAAGAGTGAGATATGGTCAAATGAAATTAAGTGTGTTAGAAAATGGTTAGGAAAGAGAATATTCTCTTGTGAGAATTGATTAGAAAGAGAATATTTTCATATGAGAATTAAGTACTGGAATGTAAGATAAAGAATAGGTTTGATAAGTTATAATTTTTTGTTTAAAATTAATTTAAAATTTGAACCATTAAAATTTGTTAATAAACACATACTCTCTATCTGTCCCAGAAAGGATCCTCTTTTATATTGCTCATATTTAACTTTTCTCCCACTCTTTTCCTCCTTGTATAAGTGAACCATTTTGTTCCACCCACTAAGAGACTATGTTATGAGTTATTTATTCTTAGTATTTTTAAATTGTGGTTGCACTTGCAATTGTGATTATTATGATTGTGACGTGATTGCAACTGATAAGGTATAACTTATTTTGTGAGTAAAAACATATTTAACATTGATGTGGCTCGATACAGTTTATATGAGGTCCGATGTGATTAGGTTACAGCCTATTTAGGTCATATCACTGTAGTATCACACTGTAATTGTGGTATGACGTCACTGCAACTAAGCTATTGCGTCACATCAATTAATGGATTCCATAGTTTGAGAAATTGGATCTTATTTATCCCTATATAAAGGCCACAAAGCTATTCACCTATGCACATTTATACTCCACACTGCTCCATTATTCCGCTTGTACATTCTTTTTCTTATAAAAAAAAATTTATGCTCCACACTGTTCCATTATAAAACTCTCAAAAGCAAATGAGGATCCACACTATTATATGCTTGATTCTCATCACCATGGCCTTCAATCCTTATAATGCAAAACAGACACAACCCATTTCAGAAATCATCACTGCAAAACCATTTATAAACAAAATATATCAATGGGGAAGTAGAGCACAAATATTCCAAGAAACTCAGCTACATATATCAGGTCCTATGGTTGTAGCAGCAGTTCTGTGTTTCATAGCTTCCTCTATATCTAGTGCTGGTGGAATTGGTGGTGGTGGCCTTTTTATACCAATTTTAACCATTGTGGCTGGCCTAGACCTTAAAACAGCTTCAAGTCTCTCAGCTTTTATGGTCACAGGAGGGTCACTTGCAAATGTTATGTGCAATATGTGTGTAACTAGTCCTAAATTTGGTGGCAAGTCATTGATTGACTATGACATAGCACTTTTATCACAACCATGCATGTTGTTAGGAGTGAGTATTGGAGTTATTTGCAACCTTGTTTTCCCAGAATGGTTGATTACTATATTGTTTGCTCTTTTCCTTACTTGGTCTACATCAAGGACCTGCAACAGTGGTTTGAAGTTTTGGAAGATTGAATCTGAAAATGTTAGGAAAGATGGGTTTAAGGAAGTTGAAAATGGGTCTAGTGAAGCAAGCAATGGGGTAGTTCAGGTGAACAAGGAAAATGAAAGGTTGGAAACTCTTGAAGAACCTCTTCTAGGCCCTGAAGAAAGTGGCAAATTGAGGTTCCCTAGGTTCAAATTTGGTGTCTTGGTCTTAGTTTGGTTCTCTTTCTTTTTCCTTTATGTTCTTCTTGGCAATAAATATAGACAGGTTCGATTGTGCTCTCTTTTTTTTTATCTTTATGGTTAAATGGTAGTGTCAAAGATGTATTAAACTGAATGCTTAATTTACTTTGCAATTTTGCGTGCTGTGAATTCTGACATTGATATTGGGATTGAATCTTAAGTCCCTTGCATTGTGTTAGGATTAGAGGGATATTTGTTGCACAAAATCTAGTGCTAGAGCATTGTTTTATGGTTGTTACATATAACTTTCTGCATGGTTTTCAATATTAGTCATTAGTTCCTCTAATTTGGTGATCTCATAATACATGCATTTGATGAAAGATCTTCTAAGGCAACTTTTCAAATTGTACAGAGTATGATTCCAATAGAGCCATGTGGTGTTGGATACTGGATTATCTCATCAGTTCAAATACCTCTGACTGTAGTTTTCACTGCCTGGATTGTACATAGAAAAGAAACTCATCAAGATCAAAATCTTATACAGGTATGTAAACATCATAATCAAAAAACAGTTCTTAACTAATTCTTGAATGTTGCTTAGAACCTCATTCAATCATATCAAAGCTAACTTCCCTCCAATTATGATGCAGGGTTCAAACCAGTCAAATAAGCTTATTTTTCCAATGATGGCATTACTAGCAGGGGCACTAGGTGGTGTATTTGGAATTGGAGGTGGAATGTTGATAAGTCCATTTCTTCTTCAAGTTGGAATAGCACCTGAGGTAAGCATCATTAAGCTAAATATGTATTAAACATGATATATATATATATATATATAACAAGAACTATATCCAAGTATTCGAATGTTACCACATCGTAGCTACAATATTGTGGTTGTGGTGATCGCTATAACCACTCTACATCTCAATTGTGATGTGATACCGAATCAAATCACATTTAGTTCGCATCAGACTCCATTTAGTCTGCATTACATTGGGTCACAATGTAACCGCATCAGACCTCATTTAGTCTGCATTAAATCGCGTCGATTTCAAAAATATTTTTTTACTCACAAAATAATTCATATTGCAACGGCCAGAACCCGCATTTAAGGGTGACAATTGGTTGGATTTGGAGTAATATGAATATGTATCATAATGGATGGATGGAAAGTCAATTCATTCATTTCATCCATATATTCATTTTAGTGGATTGGATGGATGAATATCCGATCCATTTTTTTTTTAATTTGAACTAAACACTTTTTGAAGCAAAAAAATCTTTTTAAAATTATTATTTAATAAAGTATTTTTAAAAATCACTTTTAAAAGGTGATTAAAAAACACTTTAAAAAAATCTCAGTATTTAAATTTACATGTAAAAGCTCTGAAAGGTAATAGTGTAAGTGAGGTCAGAGATAATGTATTATACAATCATGCATTTTTTTGTCCTCAATCATGACACAATATTATATCAATCCTTTATTGAAACTTTTTGAAAGAAATACTATTGAATGAATCATTTTGTTAGAAAGATATTAATTTATATCACTGTTATCAAAACCCATTCGTGTTGATCAGTTCAACCGGTAAACCGGTCTTAATATCGGTATGATACAACATTTACACCGGTCATACAATTATACCGGTAAAAATCCGTTATACTAACCGGTTTTCAATTGAACCGTACCGGTTATACCGGCTGATTTCATTTAAAATTATGTTTTTAATGAAAATGATTTATTTTTACCAAAATATTAGTATGAATGATCGAATACATAACTACTATATTTTTTATACATCTAAAACACGGTCCACAATATACATTTTTTAACCAGTGGTGTAAATAAAAATAATTATTTTCTTCTTTATTTATTTTTCAACATTAATGTTAGCATAAAATATATGTATACCTAACTTCACGAGCATGTGATTTAATTAGTGAATCACTGGGTGAACCACCTTACTATTATATCAGTAATCTGACCGGTTTGATGACCGGTATAATATTAATAGCATTAGTTTATATTTTGCACGTTGAGTCTGCCTAGCAAAGTTGGGTCTGCATGTTGATTTATGAGAAACAATATTTTATTTTTATTTTTTGGATGGATTAGGTATCTATGCAAATGGATGTACCCATGAATATCCATTGGATATAATGGATAGATTTGAATCTTTTATTATCAACACTTGGATTATATCCATTTAAATGTGTTAGTTCTAATCGATGAATTTAATTTGGATGGATTTATATGAACTGTTGATTATGGATAATGTTATAACCTCTACCTCCATCGTAACTATTGCAATGATCATAGTTGCATTCACTGCAATTTAAAACAATGGGCTTTATATTACTGTCATCTATCATCTCACTGCTGATTATAGTGTCTACTAAACTTGTATTAACCAAGGAACCAAATTATTTTGTTGTATAGGTGACAGCAGCAACATGTTCTTTCATGGTATTGTTCTCTTCTACTATGTCAGCATTGCAATATCTATTGTTGGGCATGGAACACATAGAGACTGCCATCATCTTGACCATAATATGTTATGTTGCATCACTTGCTGGGTTATTAGTGGTGCAGAAAGCAATTCAAAACTACGGAAGACCATCATTAATAGTATTTTCTGTCAGCATAGTAATGGCATTAAGTGTTGTTCTAATGACTAGCTTCGGAGCCATACAAATTTGGAGAGACTATATATCAGGGAGATACATGGGGTTCAAACTTCCATGTTAAAAAACAATTTTGTTACCTCAAACAAACTAATAACAAACACAACTACAAATAAATTGAAATTACATCATCTTTTTATCTCAAGTGACAACATTTTGTTTTTTAATATATTTCTTATTGACTCAGATGGTCTAACCAGTATTGTGATAACCGGAACGGACCGGACAGTGTGATCGGTTTGACTAGTGACCGAACTTGAAAATGGTTTTGGTTTGTAGTCTTAACCGAGTGGGGGGTTGGACCGTTTTGAACTAGAGAAATTTCGGTTCAACCATGTTAAACCCGGTTGAACGGCAATAACTCGGGAAGCGAATCGAACGGTTCACTTGGAATAAAAAAAATTGAACACTACTCTAATATTATTTTTACTCCAGTCCAAAAAATATAGAAAGATGAATCAAATAAATTATATATGAAATCATCCAATCCGATCGGACAGTTTAACCATTTAAACCTAATATAAAATATCTTCTGGTTTAATATCCGGCTCGAATTTCACAACATTAAATCTAACAATCTGAATTATTGGTTTTAAACTTAAATCGACCCAATCAAACCTCATCTAAAATTATTAGATGAGTGGCTTGAATCAATTGTCTCTTGTTGAAGTTACACAAGTATGATCGATCGATCTTAGCCAATTTTTACAACACTATTTTATGTTAGTATTTAAACTCATTAGAATCACATATTAACATTGATAGCAAAAACAACAATGTCAACTGTCTGTGTTGGAACATGGTTTGTTGAAAACCATGAGTGAGAACTTTTGGGTGTGAAATATAAAAAACACCCAAGTCTCACTTAAAAGAGTTTGAAAAAACAACTCTCAAAGTCCCACATGGAAGAGTTTTGAAAAAATAAAAATTAAGCTCCCAAGTCCCACAATGGAGAAAAGAACATGACAAAAATATCACGTTATAAATAGATGCTTTCTTCCTTCATTTTAACTTGAACCAAGTTGAAGGCGTTTCCTCTCAACTTTTCTTTCTCCCCCTAATATTCTGCCGACGCATTTCCGGTAAACTTCTCCTCCTTTCTTTCCGTGACACTTGAGAATTGGCACAGGCGGTCAAAGTGGAATTTCGAGAACTGACACTGGTAGTCAGTATTGTGGGTAAAGAATTGACATAGGTAGCCATATTTTGGGATTTCGAGAACTCACACTGGTAGTCAGTATTATGGGTAAAGAATTGGCGCAGGTAGCCATATTGTGGGATTTCGAGAACTGATACTGGTAGTCAGTATTGTGGGAAGAGAATTGCATATTGTGGGTAATTTCGAGAATTGACACCGGTAGCCATATTGTGGTGGGTGTATTCGAGATCGGTTCTTATAGTGCAGTAAGAATTCGATAACAGAGATCTGGGTTGTTTTATCATGGGGACGGCATGGTTGATAGTCTGCTTGCACATTTTGGGCAGTGCCACGAAACGTCTTAAAGAGAGCGACCTGGTCGTGACTCAGCCAGTAAGTATTATTTCGTGCCATTTAGAATTGCTGCAAGCTACGGTAACAACAAATTTAAGATGTTTTGGCTGCAATGACATTCGTAGATAATACTACTGGACCGAACAGCTATGACCTGAACAAGCCATTTCGGTTTGACGAAACAAATTTCAAACGTTGGCAACATAAGATGGAATTTTTCCTCACTATGAGAAAGGTTGTCCACGTTCTGGAGACCGACATCCCAGTGGTGTCGGATGAGGCTGAAAAAGAGGAAAGGGATAATCTGGCTATTGATATAGCTCTCTGGAATTAAAGTGATTACTTATGTAAGAATTTCATTCTGAATGGGTTGTCTGATGATCTGTATGATTACTACAGCCCATACAAGTCTGCCAAATTAATTTGGTATGCACTTGAGAAAAAATATGATACTGAGGAAGCTGAGACTAAGAAATATGTTGTTAGCCGCTACCTCAAGTACCAAATGACTGATGATAAATCAGTAGTCTCAGTCCCACAAGATTCAGAAAATTGCTCATTAGATCATTTCTGATGGTATGCCCTTAAATGAGCAATTTCAAGTTGCTGTCATAATTGACAAGCTGCCTCCTAGCTGAAAAGACTTCAAAAACCTTCTGAGGCATAAGACCAAATAAATCTCTTTGGAATCTCTTATCACTCGTCTTCGTATTGAAGAAGAGGCTCGTAAGCAAGATCAGAAAGATGTGGTGTTGATTGTCTCGAATAATAGCACTAAGAAGAAATTCTCATGTGTGGGTCTGAAGCCTTCTGGCACTAACTTCAAGAATTAGAACCGCAGTGGGAATAAGACTAAGAACATTAGTCGAAACAAGAATTGGAACCCCCAAAAGGTCCAATATGCTAAGCCACCCGCTAAGAATGACTCTGGCAACCTGTTCATCTGCTTCAAATGTGGGAAGCCAGGTCATATGGCACGCAAGTACAGAAATAATCATATGGATCGTCCTCCGCAGGCCAACATGGTTGATGAACCATTTGTGGCTGTATTATCTGAGGTAACTATGGTTGGAGGAACTGATGGATGGTGGGTAGATACTGGCGCATCCCGCGTGTCTGTTACGACCGTGCTATATTCAAAACATACACGAATGCTGATGATAAGAAGGTGTTGTTGGGTGACTCCCACACCACTATTGTTGCTGGAACTGGTGATGTTGAGCTGAAATTTACATCTGGGAAAACTTTAATTCTTAAAGATGTGATGCACACTCCAAATAAATATGTATGACAAGGTTGACCGTTAATTAATTCTCAAATTTATGTAGAGTGCTCAGATGAGAACTTTTGAAAAATCCAGACGAATAAGACGTGACATTATTGTCAAAAGTAAAAATCTTTCACAAGCTCACCAGTATTTTTTGTTACCAAAATCATTGGAATCATACAAATTGTGAGAAAAAGGTCGTACATTTATTATAGCAATCATCCACCATTTACAACTCTTATGTTAATTATTTTTAATACATGAAAATGACAAAAGAATTTTGCGTGATATTTTTTAGCAATAATTTAAATTTCATTTTATCTATTGATTTATTATCGCTTCCTAGTTATCCACAAAATTAGTTTTCAGTCACAACTCACAAATATACCTAATTGTGTGGATATTAATATTTTACGCTCAAGTTAAATCTAAACTATCTATTTTCTTAAATCTAATAGACCAAATTAATTAAACTTAAAAGTTATTTAATTTTTTTTCTCTTATCATTTATTTCACACATCCTTATGGTCTATTGGATTTAAAAAATAGATGGTTGAGATCAAATATAATTAATGTGTAAACTGATCCTCCTCATCTTTTAATATGATATTTTAAGTCGTTAATCACATTTTAGACCGTTAATCAAATTTTTAATACTACAATAACTGCACTGACGTACACAAAAATCAAAGAATTTAAGCTCACTGCTCCAACAGTAGGAAACGGATCCTGTGCCACTGCTGCAGCCTGCTGTTTGACCAATTTTATATACTTAGATGAACAATTTATTTTCAAATGACCAATTATTAATTAATTGTTTCCAAATAAAACTCATAAGGTTGGTCAATCTTGTATGAGATTTAACCAATTCAAAAACTAATATAACCCCACGCAGCAGAGGATCAAAATAGCCAACAGTAGGAGTTCTATGAACCCAGAACATGCTGTCCTTTCTGGTTTTTCAGATTTTTCGTTGTTCATGATGGCCTAAAAAGAAGTTTCACCCTCACAAAGAAAAGATATGCAGAAGAGCTTCCTCTGCAACAATTCACCAACTGGTGAAGTGTTACTTAGAATCAACACGCCACTATAAATTTGCTATTATTATAAATATGAAAAAGGGTGGCCCAACTCACTAGGGTCTCATCTAGTGGATCTGACGAAAAAGTATATATATGCAGCCGTATTCTCGCAATTGAATAAATTATTTCCAGGATTTGAATGAGATTTTCAAACCACAATGCAACCAATAATAATTATAATGTCACAACTAAATGAGTCCATTATTCCCTCTGTAGGCTAAAAGCTAAGCCCCCACAACCAATTTACAAGCTTGATTCTCTAAAAACTTACGCTTGCATTTATAACATCTCTGCAGCTTAAGGAATACTATTTTTCTCCACCACTAAAGCAGCAGAAATAACTGCTGTTTTTGGTCATGGTTGATGATGCGTGTGGGTTAGGCAAACCTCTCCTTTAGTTCTAGCTCAACAGAAACTCTAAGAATCATGTGGATGTCTGAGTCTGCCGCCGTGGAATTCCAATTTCACAGGAATTGACTCTGGCCGCAAAACGGAGAGAGCAAAGTGACTCACTGGTTGAAGATTGATCAGGTGAGACGTTGACAAACATTAATGTTTTTGAGTCCCCGCCAAGACATGGCTGCACGCATACAACATGATTATGAAGCATTAGAAAGACATCTATATAGTTTGGTTCTTGTAACTACATTAAATTCAATGCAAATTGTAGACTGAGATCTTCAAATCAATAATATTGTATAAATGCCATTGAAAACTAGAAAGGCTGATATTTAGTGACAATACCACCATGCACTATTTTACAGTTAGTTCTATCTACTAGTGCGGAAATGATTTATAAATAAAACTTAGACTAATTAAGCCTGACTTTTCTTAACTAACTAACCAATATACGACTAGCTTTTACATAGCAAATATATCCTTTGATGACCATGCATGTGATCTCAATGTAATTTGCAGACCAGTTGAAAAGGAAAAAAAAATAAAAAGATAAATCTAAACAAGCACAGTCTGGCCAATTCACTAATAAGCAAAATTTCATAGGTCAACATACCTGGAGAAGGTATGTTAGTTTCGAATTTCTAAATGGAACATGATCCTCTTTCTTCGCCAAAGCAAAGATGACATCACTCAAAGAGGAGAGACTTTTGTTGATTGCCTGAATATGATAGCAAAGGGTAGTAACCAGTTTATCACAAAAAGTATAATTATTGGCGAAGAGCAGAAGTTCATAATAATGCAAATAAAATAGACACCTGGGCTTCCTTTAATCGGTCCCCAGTTGCCCCACTCCTTGACAGTCTTTCACTTCCGGCCAAATCAATCAAGTTTAGCACACCTTGCACTTGTTGTTCAGTGTTCTACAAAATCAACAAAAGTGCAACAGGAAACATTGTCAAGAGTCAGAACAAAATAACAAGCATACCAATACCAAAGTATTACAAAAGCACATACCTCATTAATCCCACATATACGCAAAGTAAAGACAAAATGGCTTCTTGATGATTGTTCATTCATCTGTGTTCTTCCCACCGACCTGAAAAATAGGAGGGGCATAATTTGTTTTGTTAATAAATTTAATCCTATTATATGTAGATTGTAACATTTTAGAACAACAAACAGGAGCAAATTGTATGGTATACAATAAGTGTTTAAATCTTTTAACAGAATCAAATACCACTACAGTAAAATCTATTCTGCAACTGGTTAGTTGGAAATGAATAATAAATATATCATCTGAAATTCATATGGAAGAGAAAATGCATTCTTGTACAATGTACATATTTATCCATAAAGCTTATTCAAACATAACTTCACACAACAAGTAAAACATTTGCAGGATCCACACATAGACTAAGTGCATACCTGCTTTGTGAAGCCTTTTGCAGGAGAGAAGAAATCTCATTCACACTACACACATCAACAATGGTCAGGTCAGAAACAAGTGTGTTTCCATTTGCATCATGTTTAATAGTGTACTGCTTGCCAGGAACACCGTTCTCTGTTCGCGCTTGATCCATCCCACTTGACCGATTTGAAGCTAACAAATCTCGAATGGTCTCGTTATATATTTCCAATATGGATGCCTAAAAATATCTATTTTAGTTTTCATTAAATGTAATCACAAGAAAATTACGATAAAATATACTAACCTGCATTTTGTACTTCCACCCTTGGTCTTTCAGGGACTGACTAGTCTGGAATATCTGTTCTAGAGAACGAGGTATCAACCCTTTCAGATCCGGGGCATCAGGCCTACCCATCATTGTATAGGTTTTGCCAGAACCTGTCTGCCCATAAGCAAAGATGCAAACCTGCCATATAACAAACCATGACCTCAATCAAGTCACAGGAAGGAAGGAAAATATGAAGAAAAAATAAGCCTCTAATAAGCCATTCCACTATCTCCTGCATCTCAAGAAGGAAAAAGGACTTCTCAAAAAAAGAAACCCAACTCTGATGAGTTGAAAGTCACAAAAACATCCAAGATATTAAACATAAAGAAGCACTCAAATAAAGTTTTCTAATAGTCAATTTGACCAAAATGTGACAATTTTAGAAGAATACTACAAGCAGTGATAGTTGAGCTTTTCTATTAAAAGTAAGGGAAAACTCGATGCAGAATTTTAGATAAAGATCACAGAGAAAATGTAATGGCGAGCAAAGTAATTAACAACAATTTCCCTCAATGAAGTGCAAAACCAACCATCGACACCTCATACGATTGAAATAAAATAAAAAGTTGTTCAAAACTTAATATGCAAATTTTGATTTTGCTACAAAGTGCACTCAAGAGAGGATGAACCTCGGCGAAACGGTAAGGTTGTTTGCCTTGCCACCTTGAGATTATGGGTTCAAATCCTGGAAATAGTATCTTCACTTACAAGGATAAGGCTACATACGTCTACTCCCCCTAGACCTCACTAGGTGAGAGTCTCGTGCACTGGCCGCCCTTTTTTACAAGTGCACTAAAGAAATTTTGTAAGATCTCAATTGCCAGAATTAGATATGGCACTAAGAAAACCCATTGACAAGTTTTCTTCTATCTTAAAATATTACCCTGTTAACCTTTGTTTGTGTCTCATACTTAATGATCAAAAGAAGGCGAAGTCAAAATCACCTTGTAGCCATCAAGTGCACTTTGCACCAACTGTGATATCTCTATGAAAACATCATGCTGAGAAGCTTCATGATCAAACACCTTATCAAATGTAAAAGGGTACTGCTGCCCTGCGGACCATTAAAGAATGAGATTGCCATACTAGACTAAGCATATAGAATACATGAAACTCATTAAAACAACAGAAGCAGTAAGAGGGGGGAAAGAAGCTTGTGTAAATACCGCTTTGCACCAATTCAATGCCCAGTCCAAGTGATTCTGTTGAATTAGGGTAAGAAACAACCATGTCTGATCCTGTACCATCCTCTGGCAGCAAAGGTCGCACACGGCAAAACACACGAATATTTCCCTTTAATTCCTGCAAACAAAAAATTGGGTATCGTTGAACTATGCCTTGGAACTGATAAGGGAAGATCTAGAAAAAAATTAACAGCAAAAAGGCATTACCAGGATAGTGTTGTGTAGCTTTTTCCTTAGCTTCTCTCCTTCAACTAATTGAATTTCCTTATCAGCCAATCGGTCTTGTAATTCACATATAAGTCTTCTTTGCTCTTCAAATACTGTTCTGCTTGTCGAAGCTGATAAATCAGCCATCTAACAGGAAGAAGATATATGGTGTCAGTTCTAGTTATCAAATAAGCACTAAAAACACTACAAGCAAAAATCGCCTAGTACCATTTAATCCTATATTTTCAGAAATTTTTAATAAAGGTATGGAATTTTTCATGTAAAATGAAAGCCAAATGTGTTACCTTTAGCTTCTCCTTTTCAGCAAACAACAACTGTTGCAGTTGAAGTATTTGCTCCTTTTGAGAAGAACATGTTACCTGTAAAGAAAGCCCAATATGTTATAAATCTACTGTGTAGTTAATAAATCAAAAATAAAAAGGTACAAAAATGTAAGAATGTAAGAATAACTACAACAGGAAACCTCAAGAGCATTTGCTTTAATTATGAAAGTATCCAATTGTGCAAACGATTTCCCTGTATATTCTTTGTACTTCGCTACTTCTCCTACTAAAGCCTTTATTTGTCCCTGTTGGCGATCACGTTCATCTCTAATTTGTTTTAATTCTTCACGAAGGCATATGAGCTCATTTTTTGAGGTTTCTTTTTGCTTTATAGCCTCATCCTGTGAAACCTGAGAAAGAAAGATAAGCAAAATGCATAAAGCACCAAGTGTAGATTCTTTCATCTTGACAAGGTTACACATGGCATGTTAAGAATTCTTTTATACAAAACGAAATTCAAATGCTTGCATGAAGAAGGATGGCAGCACAATCAACAAATGAACTGACCCTATCATTCCATGCCCAACCCAGCAAAAAGTTTCCAACTTATTCATAGAAAATTCACTTGATTTGAAACATTAAAAACTCTCAATCGACAAAACATGTTATAAGACAAACTTAGCATTGAAAACATATATGATATATCATATTAAAATTTGAAACAACTTACTTTAAGAGATACCAACTGATCTTGCAATGCCTTATTATGACCTCTTACAATGCTAAGGCTCTCAACAATGGTTGCTTTCTCTATTTCAAGTCGCTTATGTGCTTCATTAGAAGTATCAAGATCTGACTGAAGACGGCTATTGTACTGCTGCAAACTCATGTTATACTCTTGAGATCGCTTGTACAAGTCCTCATTTGAAATGGCCTGCAAAATTCAACAATTTCAAAAGGGAAAAACTGTGTGGGAATCTGCAGGAATCAAATCAAATAACCAATAAACATGAAATACCATTAAATCTAGTGTAGAATTTACCCAAGAGTGAAATAATTTTGTAGAACTTGGTGGCAAACTCAACATGTAGCAAGTGACTTAAACTTATCCAGAATATAACTAGTATTACCTGCTGCTCAGCAACTGATTTCTGATCCAAAACTTTCTCGAGCTCAGCTGATTTCTCATCCCTAACTTTCTCAGCCACACTTCTGGCTTCCTTTTCTTTTTTATAACAATTAATTGCTTCCTAGTTGTTAATCCACAAGAAATGAGTTGAGATATTCAAAAAATATTGCTTGAGATATTCAATCACAATGTTGTACCAGGTAACCTTACCAGCTTATCCGATTCTTCCTTCGCAATTCTCTCTTCTAAAGAGGTAATTGTCCTCCTTAAATCAGATATTGTCTCATTCAACTCCTCCATCTTATTTTTCATCTCAATCTCTGAGAAAACACACATATATGATGATTAAATGATTATTTTTTTCATACATTTTTTAACTCAACCAAAGACAACATGCAAGTAGAATGTGGTTGTTTTAAGGAAATATATCAACAACAAAAAAATGCCTTCTACAGCACAAAACCATTAAAATCGCTAGATAATAACACTGAAGAATGACGGTCCCTATTTTTGAGTAATCTACTTCACATAAATCTCTAGTTCTGTTGACAGTGACATAATATACAAGAATGCATAAATATTGTAGTTACAACACAAGTACAGAATAAGATGCTCAAAAACCAAATAAATGCTTCCTAGCAGTCGAGAAGCTAGCATCCAAAGACTGGTTTAAGAATATATTTTCAATAGCATACCCAATCAACTTATCTCTAAAATCCAGAGTAAAGATAATTTACCAGTATAACTGCACTTCTTCTCAAGTGACTCTAGTTCAGACTGAAGCTTCTCTTTTTCTTGGACATAGCCTTCTTCAACTTTAATAAACCATCGAACACAAAGCTTAAGCCGCTTAATATAAGCGGCCATCAGCTCCTGTTTTTTCTGCACATTAAGTTGGGAAAACAATGAAACAACAATATAAAACACTCCAAATAAAATCTAGAAGCAACAATAAACATGAATCAAATTAAGAATCAGCCAAATAATACATAAATTCAGCTAGATTAGACTAACCTTATTATCAAAGGGGTCCCCTTTTTTCCTCTTCTCATTCAACAACGCTTCTACATCCTCTTTTGTAAACTCAACAACACTACATTCCATCCCCTCATTGCTGCCAACTTCACTCCCTGCATTAGTATCAGACCGAACTTTCATCGAAGAAAGCGGCGCTCTGGCCTTACCAACGGCTCCTCGTTGTTCCATCTTTTCAGCTCCAATTCTTCCACGCTTGTCTACAAATAACTCTTCTGTTCTACCACCCTTTTTCTGAAAACAAAAACAAAAGTTCCCTTTCAATACCTCAATCTTTTACGAAATTGAAATTCCCAAGTATTGGAGACAGTTGAAAAAGGATCAATCAATTGAAAAATGAGAGAGGCTTACATTAGAGGGGCTGCGAGGAGGTTTGTTCTGGTTACGAGAAGCCATGTGTGGAATCGAAAAAGAAGGGTTTTGTAGGAATGAGATTGAGAGAGGAGTGTGTGGAGCGTGAAATTTGAATTTGGATTCGGCGGCGGCTCTGTGATTCAATGATTTCAATCCGTTCCGGTTAAGGAAGGAGTGTGCGTGTGCGTGTGCGCCTTCGTTTTTTCAAAATAAAATTTGAAACTAACGTTTATATTATTACATAATTTAGTTTCTACTTTCTTTTGGTTTAATAATACACAAGTAATTAATTCATTTTGAGATGAGTTGTTAATAATTAAATTATTTTTTATCTAAAATATAACGAGAAATTGCATCACCTATTGGTTTTCTACCCTAAATAAGTGTTTGGTATAGATTATAAAATATGAGTGAAAAATATATCAATTTATCTTATACAACTTACTACTTTTTTATTTCTTTTGGTTGGTTTATATGTTTTTTATTTATAAGCTAAGTTGGTTATTAAATAGTTTATAACAAATTATACTCAAAATAAGTATGCAAAAACCCAAAATAATAAAGCTTATACTTATACAAATAATCATGAATACTTTGGTTGTTTTTAGTGCAATATGTATGTATTATTAATGTGAAGTTTCAAAAATAATTGAGGTGTAATTCATGATTTATATAGATTATTTTTATTTAAAGTTAATAATAATTTATAAATAAGCATAAAATGATATGTTGGTAATGTAAAAATAATATTAAACTATTAGTGTGTAAAGTATTTACTACTTTTTAATAAACCTTAATTCATTGTTGGAACACACAAATTAATATTAATAATAACTAACATCCTAAAATTAAAAAATAGGAAGAAAATATTATATACAAATTATAAGGTTTTTTTAATTATTATGTTAATTATCATTGTTTTTTAAATAAAAATAATATACATGAATTATATAATACAGATGACACATTAATAATTAAATTTTTACATTGACTAATAATAAGAGAAATTTATTTATTCTTTTTTAGTATTGGATTCTTGAATATTAAAATTCATATAAATAAGCTCAGTTTCTTATCAAACTTTTTGACAACCTCAAAAGCCCAATTAAGCAAAAGGACAGGAGCTTTTCTTCCTATAACTCACACCGTAAGGCTAAACAAACAATAAGGCAAACATTACCATTTTATTTCAGTATCCATTCTCTATAATAAAACTTCCATAAACATCCTTAATATTATGGTTATTGTGATAACTAAATGAATAATTAATTGTAGCCTATAGAGGGTTCCCTTGCCTCTTTTCTTCCCTTCCTGTGGCCATGGTAGAAACATAATAGGCAATAGTGAACAATGCATGAAACAAACATAAAATCCCTCCTATAGATAGAAATCGATGGTTTGATATCCCACAAGATTCTCTTGATCTTGAGTTTGCTATTGTGCCTGTGATGAGCATAGAGAATGCAACAACTAATATGATCCTGTTAAGAACACCATAACAAATGTATTTACCCTTAGAATACTATTAAGTTAAACTTAGATCAAATTACACGCAGATAAAATCTAACTCAAATACATAACACACCAAAAAAAAAAAAAAGCGGC
Source organism: Lupinus angustifolius (assembly GCF_001865875.1). Lineage (NCBI taxonomy): Eukaryota > Viridiplantae > Streptophyta > Magnoliopsida > Fabales > Fabaceae > Lupinus > Lupinus angustifolius. The sequence continues at coordinate 11,064,477 of NC_032026.1, read as the reverse complement.
ACAATACATAAAGCTTCCACTTAGTGGGGTTTGAGGATATAATAGATGTATATAACATTAACCACAAATGGAAAAATTGTTTTCAGAATTTGAACACATGACCTCATAATTAGTAAACAACAATCTTATCGTTGCACAAAAAATAATGAATCATAAAAGAAGTAAAGTCAAATACTTACCAAGAGAAAATGAGAAAAATCATTGCTAATTGCTTGTTGGGAGGGGCTCTTTGGTAATTTTCTTTAGAACAAATGCAAATGCACCCACCAATTAAGTTAGCAATTACATGAGCCAAGACCAAGAGAATGGTAGCAGCCAATCCTAGCTTGAATGCTTCATACCTTGGGTCCCTACATTCAAATACCCACATCTTCAAATCCTTCACCTATTTTCATATATCCCAAAAATTAAAAAAATTTAAAGAAATGATAAATTAATGTTCTTAATAATTTTTTTTTAAACTAAGATAGATATGTTTTTGTTCTAGGAGTACCTTGTTTTGAGCTATTTCTGCTTGAATTCCAAGTATACCAGCAATAACATCCAAGACAATGACAATAATGCATACAAGGAAACTATAGTTTTTTGCCATTTCCACAAATTCAAGTAGAAGATGTTAACAACCTTGATCATAAGTGCTGACTTTAATAGTGAAGCACTATCATATCTTAATAATGAGGAATAAGAATAAAGATTGGGCCAGTTTGCTATTTTTTTTTTTACTTACCAATAGTATCTCCTTATCCTAATTCTTTCGGGATGTGTCTGCTCCTCCCAACAACTGTCACTCAGATTAATCGAATTCTCCATCTTTTGGTTTTTATGTAAATATAATAAGATCTTACACTATCATACCAACACTCGTTTGATAATGAGAGCATGTGATCTCAGGGTAAAAGCTGATTTTCTCATTACATGTTTACTTTATTCTTCTTTTGTTTTTCCCTTTCTAACATTCCTTCCAAAGGGTACACGGAAAGCAGAGTTTCTGCAACAAGGAAAGGACAAATATGTTGGTAACTTGGAATGGAAGCATGGCCAACTTATGAGATTGAAATTGAACCAATAATGCTAATTACTGAAGAAGTGTAAGAGAACTTTATTTTCTTTTTTTTTCATAAATTCTTTTGATCATTAGTTATACCAAAAAGATGTAGATGCTTCTGAAAATGTCAACAACATTGTTTCGTTGCAATAGGAATGAAACGGAAGAAAGGCCTCATATGCACATATTCTCATGATCTCATCTACTTGTGTAAGATAATAGTATACCCATTTATCATACTTATGAAAACTTATAGTATATAGAATATTCTTAATTTAGATAGTGTAACAAGCTCAATCTTAAAATTGTTATGTTTATCATCTTGAAATATTCAATATTTAAAAAGATGAGACTACAAACTTAAACCTATGCTGATAGCTGATAACTCAATTGGTTAAGCTAAACACTTGACATTGGTCTATTTCAATTTGCATAAAATACATTCATCCGTTTGCAAATTAGATTTTGAAAGAAAATGATGATAAAAAAAACTTCTAAATCATGAAATATACTTGCAAGATAATATTGAAGTATTCTTTTTCTCTATCTTACCCTGAAAAACTCAACCCGTAAATAGATCTTAAAAAAAATATAAAAAAAGTCATTTGCCTATAAAATAAGCTTTAAAAAGTTGGAGGTGGAGGAAGTTGACAAATTAAAAGCTAGAAACCAAAACAGGAGTAGGAAAGTATGGGTGACAGACATTATTGGATGCTTTGTCATTCACATGATTGCATTGTTTTTCTATTTGTGTTGTTGTTTATCACGAAACACACGCCAATTCACACAAACTCTTTTCTCATTCACCCCTTCATACTTCATCACTTTTCATTCTCAGGTTCCTCCTCCATCTCCAACAACATTCCCTCAGCTTCATAGTGTAACACTCCTCTTCTCTTTCTTTCCTATCTTTTTTAACGTGATCTCAGTTTTCCCTTGGTTTTTTTTTGCTTTCCTTATTCTTCCCAGAAAAATGTGCCCTTTTGATTATTAAAAAGAATGTGTTTTATGTATTGGATGTGAAAAAAGACTGCGTTTTTTTATGTATTGGATCAATTAATTAATTAATTGTGCCCAAACCAAGTGATTTTGATTCAGTTGCCATCTTATGCCAGATTCAGATCTGAACTTGTGTTGTTGTGTGCATTTGCATAATTTAGCAATGTTCTTGTTTAATTGGATTATAGATGTGGGTTTCTCTAGATTGGAATTTGATAAATGGGGTTAAATTAATATTCTGATTCTGGAATTGGTGAAGTTGTGTTGAATCTGCTTATATTATAGAATCAGAATGCCTTCAGAGGGTGGAGGCATTGTGTTGGGTACTTGGGTGCTTTCACCATCTTGTTTTGTGTTGTGGTGGATGTTTGAGCTCGAAGTTGGTGTTTTTTCTATTTATTCAACAATATGGTGTCTTATTCTTCATTATATTGGATTTCTAAAGCTATTATGGCTGTGTAGCTTGTAGAAAATTATTTTCAGGATAGTATCTGGTATTGAGGTGATACACATTTATAGTTATTGGTTTTGAGGATTGAATGTTTTTGCAATTTTTCCATCTTATTGCTTCCCCTAAGGAGAGCATTATGGCGTCCGTAAGTAGACCAAATTGAAGCTAGTTCAATTCCTAGAGGAAGAGAGACCAAGAAAAATCAAAGGGGAAATGATAAAAAAAGATTTAGAGTTCAATGCTTTGTCAATGAATATGATTAATGATAGAACATTATTGCGCAGTTCGATCCATGTAGTTGATCCCACCTAATAGGATAAAGGCTTGGTTGTTGTTGTATTATTTTTCCTATATCGATGAAATGAGTGTAAACTTAAGTTTATTTACTATGAAGATGTTTTAATCTTGATGATTCATACATTGTTTATTTCCTCATAGGTTCTGCATGGAATGTGACCCTGATTTATTATTCCACTCCTAAACATACCTATTAATTGACATTGAAACATTATAATCTATTTCATGTGAAACCATTGTGCATTGAATCTCGTCACACTTCTACTAATGTTTGACATGATATGCAGCTTCAGGTGCGGACTCAAGTTTAGATAGCTGTAGAAGCCATGGTTCTTGAGTCCATTTTATCATCTCCTCATACTCTAAGGTCATCATCATTCAGGAAACAGTTTACAAAGAATGAATTTGGTAGTTGGTCAACACTTTTTCAGAGGCACCGTTACCTCTTATCTGCTCTTACTTTACTAGCTATCCTTTGCACTGTTTATCTTTACTTTGCTATCACTTTAGGGGAGGCCAGTGACCCTTGCTTTGGGTTGAATGGACCTCAGAAAGCTTCATGTCATGTAGAGTATCTTAAGGCAGAAGCTAGGGGTAAACTGAAAAATCTTAGACATTTCTGATTTCATTGCAACCTATGGTGCAGATTGGAGAGGTTTTTCCATTTTTTAGGTGACATGAGAGTGAAATGTAGTATATGCATACATCAGAACATTCTCTTTATCTTCATATTTATGAGTCAAAATGTATAATGCAATTTCTTGATTGCTAATTTTGGTGATTGTTTTCTTGTGGTTACATAATATAAGAATATTTGAGTATATTACCTACCCCAAATCATGTTTTAGTTTTTCTTATGTGGATGGCTGATTCAAAACTTTCTCATTTGGTTGATAAGATTTGTTCATTTTTAAGTGGATGTATATTAGGTGTTAGAAGTGCAAGAATTCTTGCAAAGAGTGCTTGTTGAATGTACACCCTGCAATGAAGAATGGATATTCTACTTTTAACTTGAACTTGTCATGTGAAAAACAAGATTATCTAAAGATATAGACATAAATATTAGGATTCTACTTAAAACAAAATATATGCACTGACAATATATAAGTTTTATGCACAGATCATTTCTATTTAATTATTATTGATTCATTAAGAAAATTGATACAAATGAATAGTGATATTGTAGTGACGGTATAAAATATTACATTCTTTTTGGAAAGCTTCTACAAATAATCACTTTTTTTTTCGTTAGTGGCTATATTTCTTAATTCTTATTATATGATACTGTTATTATGTAATTTGAAAACACTCTTGTCAATCTCTCCATATTATCAGAAAGAATTTTGTTAGTATATCTCACAGTTTATTTTAGTATTGCTATTAGGCCATTGTTAACTCCATCCACCAAAAAAGGTCATTGTTACTCCAATCCAACATTGTACTTTTGAAATGATCCAAATACATATTTATTCACCAGAAAAAAATCCAAATACCTATTTTGAAGATGAAGAAACAAAACAAAACAAAATCTCAATTTGAGTAAAAAGGACAAAATGATTAAAAAATGTAACCAATGGACTTATAAGAAATAAAAACTCCTCTAATGAGATTTTTGTAATAAATGTATCCATGTACCAATAAACTAATTTATTTCAAAATATGTAGCTACTAAACAAGTATTCTTTATAGAATTCAAACATTTTAGACTTATATGATGAGAATCAAGTAAGCTCTACCAATGTTTTTATATAATCATTATTTTATTTATTGTTCATATTTATTTATAACTAACTTTTCAAGAAAAAATTCGTTCAAATTAATGTCCATAATATAGTGAATGTGAGTAGATATTTCCTACTTCCAAAAAAAGTGAAAATTGGGATACTCATAATCACGGCACCAAGCAGTTCCATTGCGACCCTCGTTTACACCAACTTTTCATCGATTGGGTCCTCCGATTCTGATATAGTTATGTCATCGGAGAAGGACTCTTCAACTAACTCCACTGTTAAGCCCAAATTACGCTGTTCCAAATACTTCGATGCTCTCTGGTTCTGCTACTTTAATTTATCAATCTCCCCCTAATAATTCCTACAAAGTTTGAATCTTTTCCCAGTTTCCACAACTGGGTCGTGTTCATATTAGTACTAATCAAATTATTGTGTTGTGCAGCCCCTGTTCATCAAATGCAGCAATATTACAGGCTTGGTGTTCTTGATAATTGTACCGATAAATTCAAAGCACTTTTTGACTGTTTAATGCTCAAGACCAAAAGCAATTCTGAACTCCAGATTTGTTGGATTTCCTCTCTTGTATTGTGCAGTAATTGGAATTATATGCTGAAAACTTTTTCCATGGGGTAGAGGGTGAGCCTAAGTCTGGAATTAGTCTCTTTGCTCACAGATAAGGCTGCATATATCTATCTGCTTATTGCTTACTAACCAACCAAAAGGTCACGGATTCAAATTATGTGATTGGTAGTGATGTGTGGGAATATCAAAATGGAGTGTTTATTTAAAATTTGATTTTAAGCTTTGTCACATGTTGAGATTACACATTTAGGTAGTGTTTGATAGACATTTTAGAATGATAGTTAATATATGTGTTATAATCTATGTTTGGTCTATTTTAGAAACACCACAAAACATGACATGAGGTTTAAAAGTATGACATTTTGACTTCACTAAAAGGCGGGAAACCAAAGAAAAACACTGTATTGTCTTTCAAATTTAATTGCGAATGCCATCAAAGAGAACTAATTTTCTTATTTCTAGTTTTGCCCATGGCAGAATTAACAAGAAGTATTGGCGAGTGATAAGAATACAGAATTAGAGTTGAAGGACTAACAATCATTCCCATGATAGCAATAGCCATTTAGAATGGTTAATTGACCATTTCCTGTTAATTTTGTATCATTAGTGGTCCTTCTTGTGTTAATTGTCCCTTTGCTTTTCTAGTTGATGTTCACTTTGCTCGTTTGTAATGATGAACTATACAGCACCATGAAATGAACAAGAGCTCTTAGCTACTAGCATTATGCTTTTTATTCATTTTTGCACAGTGGCATGGTTTAATTCATCTGGCATGGCCAAATATCTGGCTTTTACTTGTAACAATGGTATGACCACTGCTTGCAGGAAATTCTTGAAGCTCGAGAAAAAGAACAGAAACACATCTGGACTTTTCGAACACCTTGAAGAAGCTTCATATTACTGGAAAGAACTTTATGGTCATTTAGACAACCCTGACGAATGATGAAAATCAAGTTTATATATTTGCTTTCTGATTTTGCCCGCAATTGAAAGGAAGAGAATTTTAGTGAACAAAGGAAGTTTATATCAAATTGATAATGCTAATCAGCTAGAGATTTAGTCTTATTTTTTGTGCGATACTTTTGCATCCAAAAGACTTGGCAAATTAAGTTTCTAGTCTTCTGAAATTTCACTGACGTCAGTTATCATGGTTGCTTTACCTGAAGATATTTCATTACATTCTGACTTTCCTTTCATAGTTGGATTGCTGAAACTATTTGTTCCTTTCTTCCTTTTATCTATAAGAAAGTTGGATTGGTGAAAAATGAAAGGTTTACTTGCAATTCAAGTATAGAATATTAACATGTTATAAATGATCATGGAATTAAATGTTTGGCACAAAAAACTATAGTTTGTTGTATGAAATCTTTCTATTCTATATGCACTTGCAGCATTTTCAGTGCAGTTTGAAAGTCCTTGAAAGGTAACTTTTTATATACTTGCTCCTACTTGAATCCCTTCATAACCCCTTTCTGTTTTTCCCTTTCTCACAGCTTCATCTCAACACCAAAAGTCAGGGTTATCTTTGTATGTGTGTACAGTGTGTATTCTTTGTTGATCTTGGTAAAGGGTGGTGAGTAGTTTGATTTGGCATGAAGTGCAACTCCAGCTTCTGCAGATTGTGTTTTGATGCAAATTATTGCTTCATTGGCGACAATTTTAATTCGTTCATGCTTTATTCAACTCTGTACCTAAACAACTTGTGCAATTCAGACATGTCAATGTAAGTAGTTGCCCCTATTAGTGTATAATGCCCAACACAGTATAGGTACTACTAATCAAAAGGGGAGAAGAAAACCAAAGCAAATACAATGAATTTAGGGAAAAAGTGCGTGAAGTATGTACCCAAAATAAAGTAGATGTGAACACCTCTGTGACATGGATAATTCCACTATCTATCACTATCAGTGTCTCTAGTGAGAGACTCCTTGGCTCTTAAGAGCAACAAAAAGAATTTATGTACCAATGAATATATATGTTATTTTTAAAACAGGTTTTGGTAACTATTTCCCTGAAGACTAACTCAAAGTCTTGTTTATTTTTTCTTACAAAATGTTTCCACAAAAAATGCTTAGAACAAAATTTAAAGCATACAACTGTTTAATGGTTAACTATGTAAGGGTCGTGAACAGGAAATAGAATGAGAGGTATTTACATATCCTTTCACTAGCAGACTACAAAGACTATTGGATATGCAATCTATGCATCTCCGTTGAAGAATGCTCTTTAGATGCGTGGTCCAAGGCTTTTAGCTGATCCAAGTCAATGCAAACTTCCTTTGATTCTGTAGTAGTTATTCTGCTATTGCTATGATTTTTACTACTAAACAGAGATAATTCTTGAGATGTTCTGGTAAGAATTTTACTATGTCCCTTACGGAACTGATATAATTCTTGAGCAATTTCCGCCATTGGAGGTCGGCTTTTAGAGACTTCATTGACACATTTGAGTGCAAGTGAAGCCACATCATTGAGCATGTGCACATCATAATTTCCATTCAGTTGTGAATCCACAATTTCCTCCCATCCAACTGTACCCTCGCCTTCCATGGCTGCCTAATCATAACCAGAAAGGAATACATTGTGAATCATAAAATACTATAACACAAAAAATTCATATCCATCAAAAGTTATTCATGCACGACAGCAGAAGCACACTCATAGAATCCGGCATTAAGACATAGTTCTTACTAGTTTTACATATTCCATGAGACCCTGTTGTGGATTCCTTCCAGTAATAAGCTCAAACAGTACTACTCCAAAGCTATAAACATCACTTTTCTTACTGAACGTTCCTGTAGACATATACTCAGGATCTAGGTATCCAAAAGTTCCTCTGATATTTGTTACACGAGGTTTCGTCATCTCTGGTCTGGAAAGACCAAAGTCAGTGACCTGTTCAGTATAATATACATGTTAAAAATATATTGAAAAGAAAGGAAACTTGCACCATCATCTTTACAGAAGTATGGTATCAATTTCAGAAAAGCATCCTTTGACAAAGAAACTATGATATTGTTTAATTCTTTCTAACAATGCTTCCAAGCCTCTTCAATAAGTATAGGTAATATAATATCCTTTTGATGAAATAAATAGAAAGGGAGAATGTGGTGAATGTGATGCATAAATAAAACAACAAATTGCCACAGCTAAAAACTCTTGATATTTCCTAGAATTTAAAATGCACCAATGAATGTTTTCATGTATTGCCAACATCCCTCTACATCTTCCTTTGAACTGAATGCATAGATTACCTTTGCTCTCATAAACTGGTCCAACAGAATATTAGATGATTTGATGTCACGGTGCACAATAGGTGGAGAAGCCTGCAATAATTTGTTTTCAATAATAAGAAGAAACCAAAGGTTACAAATCTCTGTGTAAGTTTACTAAAAAAGATTTGAGTACACTTACTTACCCCATAATGTAGATATTCCAGTCCTCTTGCAACATCTAATGCTATACTAAGTCTCACATCCCAGCTCAATGGTTCATGTTTTTCGCCTAAACCATCAACACATACAAGAAGTAAAATAGAGAACAAGGAGGAACAAGGAGAGTTCAAGTAAAAATTGTTCTACATGTTTGTCGAAGTTGCATTAACTCAGACTTATCACATCACATAGTGGTTTTAATTTTGGACATTAAAATGAATAAATAAAAACTGATTCAAGAACGTTTGGAGATTACATAGTGTACCATGGTATTGCACTTCTAAGAAAGTAACATAAACACCAGTCAGAGGATAAGGCTCATTTTCTAAAGTATTGAGTTACACAAGTTCACTGATATATCATTCACACAAGACAAAGCAACCTCACGTGCTTCTCTGAATTTAAACAAATATTCAGGTCAATATAGAAAAGAATGAAGACATTATACACTCAGAATATCTATTTGAGCAATATTCAAACAAATTTTGCCTAGTAGTATGGAATGACAAATAAAAAGTTGCTCTCTTTCTAACCATGCAAATGAGAAGCAAGACTGCCGTTGCTCATATAAGTGTAAAGTAGCATGTGCTGTCCTCTTTCTGCACCATATCCCACCAAACCCACAAGGTTCCTATGATGTAATCTTCCAAGTAATAGGACCTGTTAACAGGAAAATGAAAAATTGAGAGTTTTAGCTGTGTGATCTTCCCAATTAATCACACTATACTTGAATCCCTGTATAAAAGATAGGAGTAGGAAAAGCTACCCCAAAATAAAGTACAAGAACAGGTAAAGGACATTGCATTTCGTTAGCGAAATCAAAAATTTGTAGTCTAGTACACATTACCGCTGACATTAACACAACTCAGATGTCAAATTGAAAGGAGAACAAATAAAGATGACAGAATTAATTATGTGCTGAGAAATTCCTTTCAAATCAATATAGTGATATTTTATTGAAGGTTAAAGTAAATTTCTTTAGTGTACAAAATAAGCAAACAGGATACACAAACTCATTATCGTCCAACACAACATAATATGCAAGTTGAACCTCAAAGATCAATTAATATGGCATTCTACAATATATGTATATATATATATATATATATATATATAAGAATAATGATTGAGAACTTAGGAAAAAAATTCTACTCATTTAAATGGAAAAAAATTCTACTCATTTAAATGGAAAAAAATTCTACTCATTTAAATGGAAAAAAATTCTACTCATTTAAATGGAAAAAAATTCTACTCATTTAAATGGAAAAAAATTCTACTCATTTAAATGGAAAAAAATTCTACTCATTTAAATGGAAAAAAATTCTACTCATTTAAATGGAAAAAAATTCTACTCATTTAAATGGAAAAAAATTACAATACACCAGGACCTTTCAAGCTAAATTTATTTTTAATGTCATGTTTATTTTCCCCTGATAGATTTTGTGTGGCAGTGTTTATTTAATCAACACTGCCATACAAAAGGCCATTTCCTCAGTCAATAAACAAGCACTTTGCAAGGACATGCAGACAAATAGATAAAAACCTAAGCATATCATCATTTATTACCTCTGTTAAAAATTCCCCTTCTCCTTGTCTTGAATTGGTACCAAGAACTTTAACCGCAGCTGTCTCACCTGTGGACATCTGTGCTTTGTAAACAGAGCCGAACGCTCCATGGCCTATGATGGTTGTGAAATTAGAGGTTGCTTTTTGTATATCTCTGGAAAAAGAGTCGCAAGGTTACCAAAACACAGATACAAAACATGCTGAAGTCCATGGCATCAGTGGCAAATTAAAGGAAAATAAAGAGATGCATCAGTGTTAGATAGTAAATGTAACCCAAGAGGGAGCCTCCGTGACTTGACCCCATGGCCTCAAGAACATATAATCATAAATTTCATTGAGTCGCTACCACTAAGCTATTGTATCATCATTCCATAATATATCCTAGTCGTTTTTATTTGTTGTCACTTGTTAGATTTCTCTCTCTTCTGTATTAGAGAAGTGCATATTTATGTTCTCATTGTCTATAATATGCAAACAAATTTCTCTCTCTGATTCATAGGTAACAGCATTTAGGCTGACACACCTTAATATTATCACACACAATAATTAGACTTTGTTTGCCCTGCCGTGCAAATACCTATATTCAGAAATATTATTTTGCACAAACATTGCCCTCTTAAGCAAAACATAATGTTTAATAGTAGAGAACACTCTTCAATAAGTTAAGAGGTTCTGGTGGCTGAACATTAAAATTTAACAAGAACTGCTACTCCACAAAAGCAGGTAAAAAAACTATAAGGTTTATGTTCAACAAAAGTTAACATACTTGTAAGAATATTTGGGAATTCCACATGCTGAAACTACATTCTTTCTCCTAAGTCCTTCCAACCATAAAGGCATGTTACTCCACTCAGAAGTTCTTGGTGACTCCAGACCCACATTAGAGGAGTTTGCTGATGTTGTTCTGGAATCAACCCCTCTGGCACCAACAGGAACGACCATTGCTCTCGGAGAAGAACACTTCTCCTCCTGTTCCCGCTTCCTTCCACACTTGAGGCACAATAAAATTGAAAATGCCAAACTCAATCCGACAAGAAAGCCTATACCAATCCCTATTAACAAAATTAGGAGAATTTGGCTCATCTCGTGCAAATTGAGAATAAATTCTGTCTACTTCACTGTCTTCTCATGTACCTAAAATCGTATGTACTAAATAATCAGAAAACTAAGAAACCATCATGGTAAGATACATTTATTCATTTAATTTCTATATCTATCACAAAAACTACAAAGTTACAATAACTACTGGATGTTGAAGAAAACTTAGTCAATTCAATTAGTTCAGTTTCTGTTACTTAGTCTACAGTTAGATTTTGGTACAGAATTAGTTGGAAGCTAGCTTGCAGTTATGACACAGTGAGACAGAATGCAGAATATGGCTCCACACATGATATATAAATTAAAATGATGCAGGTTTCAAAAGATAATAAAAATGATTTCATTCCATCACTAAGAACTACATTGCTTGCTGAATAACAAAAAACATTAATTTCTTTCTGTCATCAGATACTAGAGAAAAACTAACTGCTACATATAATTATTGAATATCTATAGGCATTATTAAGATTTAAGAAATGTAACTGAAATCAACTTTTTTAACTAGTTAAACATTTCATGAATAAGTTATCTCAAAATTTCAATAGATTTATCTCTCAGGAAAAATAAAAGCACTCAAAATTACATTTAATCTAAGAATTACGATATACTCTCCTTGCATAAATTCTAGAAGTATGGCACAGTACATTGAGGTCAGCGGATGGTAGATGTACACAATCTTACTCTACAAATGGATAGGTGGTTTGTCGGATTTGAACCTGTGATCTCTTTGTTAAGAGACAACATTATAATTGTGCCAAGGCTCACATCTTGCATAAATTCTAGAAGGGAGACAAAAAAAAGATACTGAACATAAAATCAAATTAAGATCATTGAACTAAAAAAAGTCCAAAAATACTTAACTCGAGCACCTGAATCATTATACAAAGGCAAATAAGCAATTACATATCAGCAAGAAACATTATAAAAGAAATTAAGCAAGAAAGAAAGAATAAGAAAAAAACAATATAATGCTAGCCTTTCATGAAATTGCATGTACATGATCATCGTGTAATGTAAATGGAAGAAATGCAAAAATTTCTTTATCTTCAGAATCAACGCCATTATTTGTTGTATGAAAATTCAAATAGAAAGAATTTTTACCGAGAAAACAATAATAATGATCTGGGAAATGCAGAGAGTTTGTTTCACCAGAGTAACAATTGCGGAAAGAGAAAAGCGTTTAGGAACAAGTGATTTTGGAAAAAGTGATTGTATTATGCATATATTTACACGCCATTCACGTCCACGACCAAATGACATGGCATTTCATTTCCATCATGTCATCCCAATTTGGAATTTTTAATTCCAATAAAATTTAGGAAGAAACTGTTAGTGATTTAAAGTCCCCCTGAATCTTTAGGATGATCAAGAACTTAATAATTTAATTTCTGATAGATAATTGTTGAAAATGAGAATTACAAATTCCGAAAACGATTAATTCTTTAATATAAGACAATGATATATTTTGGTAGTGCCAAAAATACTACTAACAAAATTTACATAATTCAATTAAAAGATGTAATTTTAAGAACAAAGGAAGTTTTTGACTTTTTCTTTTTAATGGAAATTCTTTATCTCGTTATAAATAAATAAAAAATTCTCCTAGTTTATTTATTTTACTTTTCTGTTTATAATATTCTGACTCTAGTTTTAAATATTAATGATAAAAAGGGGGAATTTTAAGAATAAAAGAAGTTTTTACTTTTAAAAGGAAAAAATGTAAATTAAAGGATGAATGTTTATTTTACTTTTGTGTTCATGTTATTCTTACTCTAGTTTTAAAGAGTAATGATAAAAATCATATCAAATCTAAATTACAGTTAAGTTAAGTATATGGCTAAGAAGATTTAACTAAAAATGTGTCAAGTCAGTGGAATTATTTATTCGACATAGCTGATGTATATTAATGTTATTTATAACGTTTCTGTTAAATTGTTGCTTTTTCATACTCAGATGCGATAATTATAGCATATTTTAAAGTAAATTCTACGTGTCAATAAACTAAAAGGTAACTTTATTTTAAAAATATTATAATATTGAAATGTTACCATGTTGAAAACAACGAAAAAGTATATATATATTCAAATATTTTAATATAGGAAAATGGAAATAAATAAATGATGCAAAGAAAATAATGTAATACAAATATGTTTATATATTATTTTATAATAAAGAATGAAATATTCACATATTTTCAATATAAACATTTATACATAATTTGAATATCATATATTATTCATTTGTATATTTACATATATTTAAGAGTTAACAATGATTAAAATGAATAATATGATGCAAAAAACCTTATGCTATTAGCACATACATTTTCTATTATAACTGTTGTATTTTTCTTGAACAAGTTTGGTCGAACTAGAGGTCTAGGCAATGTTTCTTTGGTATTCGGGTTGAAGCTCTTCAGGAATCTGGATGGAGTTGACTTGAACTTGTCGGTGGAGGTACCTAAAAAGGTTATTTGATGATCAAGTCAAACTGTAGAGGTAATGCTTGGGAGCAATAAATGAGACAGAGAAATGAAGATAGTAAGTATGAATGATAATGATCATAAGTGTAATACTTCCTGATGGGGGAGCGGCCTATTTATAGTGGTTGAAGTGAATGTCGTGGCTCTAGAGAGTAATGTTGGCATGACCGACTATTCTGATCTGTCGGGGGCTTTTTTCCCATGTCAGATGGTTTTGGCAGAGCCGTACACTTTACATAGTTGACTTGTAGCCTCTGAAAGGTTTGGTGGCCGTATTGCAGGATGTCCTTGTCGTGTTGGCAGGAAGTATAAGGTGGGGTTGTAAGGTGGCGTGATAGTGCGTTATTGGCAGCGTGTCACATAGGGGTGGTCCTAGACCCGATATAGGATATCTGGCCATGAAAAGGGTGACTTCTGGACAAGCTCTTTCACCGATCGTACTCAACCTTTACTTGGTCAAGTATGCGACCATCTCGACCAGTTAGGACACCGAAATAACCGGATGGAACAACAACTAATTAACTTTTAACATTCATCATATGTACATAGTTGTATGGATCATATTTCACAATTTATATAATGATATCATAACTATTTTCAATCTTTATATAAGATTGCTCACCTTTAATGATAAACACTATTACTTTCTAAAAGATGTCTTAATCCAATAGTTTTTAAAAGAGAGTTGAGTTAGAAAATTTAAAATCATTATAAATATATGCTAAGACTAATGAAAATGTTGTATCTTTTTAATGGCTATGTGGAAAGTGTAACTAACAGAATTTCAACAAACATATTATATTTAACACGCCCTCATAAATCTTTTATTTTTTTATATAGGTAAATGTTAGTATGTTTGAATTTTTGTGTTAAGTGGAATTTGAATTTTCAACTTCCTTACCACTTTACTCCTTAAGCTATCAATTCTAACCACTTAACATATTCTCCAACTCTACTAATTAACATGACCCTCATGGACAACTTTTCCCATTTTTTCTTTTGTAATATTTGATCTTCATCTTTAGTTTAGAGTAGAGATCAATATCCTTAAAATGTGTTTTTAGTAAATATTAAAATATGTTAATAATTTATAATTTTCTTGTACGTGTATTGGCATTTATTATTGATCATGTATAAATTCACAACACCATTTGGTTTTCAATTTTTTATACTATTCACAATAACCTCTCACACTATGGGTAAAAAATTAATCTCTTTCTGATTATTCTTCCTAATAATAGTCATTCTAAGGAATCAAAAAATTAATCTTTTAATCTTTCTGGAGATATAACAGAATATTTTATATCACTAAATTAACGCATTTATGTAATTATTTATTCAATTTACCAATAACTCATTGATATTGTGGATTGTTGATGCTAGTAAAAAAACATTTATATGACAATTGACAATCGTTATCTACTAAATATTCTATTATATCACAACTTTTGTCTTGATATTAATTATACTTTTTTTTATTAACTCAGCAATCACCACTAATGTATATTTTAATAAAATGCAATGTTGTAGGTAATATTTAATACCAATACTCTTTTTTTATTTTTTCATTTCAAATATATCTTATGTATGATGCTAATAAATAAGAAGTTGAAAATTACATCTTAATCAAGGTGATCAAGTGATTAAGGTGAAATGTTTAAGTAATGAAGTGATAATGAGATTGAGAATTTGAGTATCACTCGCTACAAATGCTAACATTTGTCTATAAAAATATATGTTGATAAACACTTCAATGATTAACAACATTATATAATAATTTACATAGTGACCAAGGGTAGCATTGATAATATTAATAAAGAATGCATGTCTTACGTGTATGCAGTTATTAGGTGGACAAGATATGAAAATTGTGATTAGCTCATTTCATCAAAGATTTTTCTAGAGGGTAGGTTGAGCTTTGCACCCATTGGACATGTTAAATATTACGGTAATTATTCATTTCGGTCCCTCTTGTTTTTCGATCTTACCAACTTAGTTTCTATTAATTTTAAACTATCAATTTAGTCACCAACAATTTCAATGTAAAACCATGTTAGTTAGTCATTCCATCCATATCTATCAATTAATATTAACGGTATGACCTACATGTGTCATTAATTGCTAACATGGTCAAACATATGATGTTCACACCAGAGCGTTGACAAGTTTTTCTTTCAAAAAAAGTAATCGAAAACGATGTTGTTTTGGGTTTAATTTTTTTTAACAATTTTTTAAACTCAAAATGACATATTTTATAAAAAAAATTAGTAAAAAAAACGTAGGATGATAATGAGCTTAGATGGTACAAGGTAGTGCACACCTAGACATACTTCATTAACTCATTTTGGGACCCACATCCATGCAGGTACCTGTTGGGCTTGGGTACCCGAACGAGTATTCGAAAATTTAGGAAATACTTAAAAAAATTACAAAAAGTTATAAATTTGTGCATGTATTTCCTATAATCATGTGTGTTATTTTAGACAATCCAAATAAGAATAAAAATGATAATAACAATTATAAAACACAGTTGATGAGCAATATATTATACAATATTCATAACCTTATTTTATCAAGATTAATATATCTTGGTGCCTTATTTTATCAATTAATTTGGGATTATTTGGCCTGATTAAATCTATTATTATTTTCAGGTCATATTTGGCATCAAGAACATTTTTGCCATTATAGAAGTGAAGGATATGTGATGAAGTGAAAATTATATTTTTATTTTTAGGAACTTTTATTTGTAACTTCATTTGGAGTTTTAAACCATTGTTTATGATTCATTTCTGTTTTTACTTAAGAGAATCTGAATTCCCTCTCATTCCAATCTATCACTTTTATACTTTACATTACACAATTTCCTTTTTCCCTTTGCTTTGCTAGGGTTTGCTTTTCTTCCCAAAATTCGGTTTTGCTCTTCCACTACCATAGAAGGCTAAATTTTTAGACTAAATTCCTTTGGGAATGTATCACAACTCTTGAGATTTTATTATTAATGCATTTTCAGTTTCTTTATTGTTGATTTCTGCTATCTTCTTTCTGAATATGGTTTGCTTAATTCCATTGTTTAGAAATCGGTGAGTTGATCTTTGCTTAGTTCATTTACTCTAGTACATGAATGCTTAGTTCATGCGAATTTGTTAATTGTTTCATGTTTATGCTGATTTCACTTAGTTAGAGAGGTTTAGGTTATGAAACTTTGAATTGATTATCGCTTAGTTAATTGATTCTCAACAAATTCAGAAGTTAACGTTTAGAATCTGATATTGATCTTTCGTGACCAGGGATTGAGTTGTGAACAAACGAACCAAATGTATTTACTCACTTTATTACACTACTTATTTTGTTGTTTCTATATTGCTTTATGATCATACAATTCAACAACAAAAACCTTCATGTGTGTGAGTATAAGGTGTTTGAATCTTTGCTTGAAAGATAATCCTTGGGGAACGACCTATGAGTCACTTCCTATTACTACAGTTTTTAATTGTTATATTATTTGCATTGGGTACAACTTCAACCAATAGTCAAACTACAAATACACAATATTGATTTGACACTTAAACGTAAATATTTTTACTAAAAGAACATAATTTAAAATAAGACAATAAAGTATATCAAGTATCTCACATCCGTTATAAACATGACATTACATCATAATTAAGAATATAACATTACAAGTATAACAAAAAAAATATTTAGTTATGCTATTATATATATATATATATATATATATATATAGATCCAGACATGTTCAACACAGTTTCAAAAATATTCAATCTAATCACCCACAAGTTTAAAAACACTGACCGAACTTGTTGCAGGTATTAAGGGTATCCATTACCATCCGGGTTCATAACTTCTATCCTAAGCATGAAACCGTGAAAGTGATTCCAGTTTAAACCATGAAACCATTGGAACCGAACCAAACCGCAAAATGTGGTTCAATTCTGTTTCACGATTTAGTTCGCTTATGTTTTAAGGAACTATTTATGTTCGATTCGGTTGATGGTTTTAGAAATTTAGGAACTATTAGGATCAAGCTGAACCACATATTAAATAAACAGATACTAAATAATTATGTTTTATTATTGTTTAAATTCTTTAACAAATTTTGTGACTTAAATTATTAATTTTGTGTGAATTGTAGTGTTATATATGTTACTAAATTGTTATTATGTTAATAATATATATGTTATTACTTACTAAATTGTTTTTCAATATCTCAATGATTTGGAACATATGTGCTAACTTTTATGGTATTGAGTTTTTTTTGTTTCCCACATGTACCAAATAAAAAACTAATATATACTATATATTATTATACATGTATTATTATATGTGTTACTCATTACGAATTATAAGATTATATATGTAACTATTATATATTTTACTAATTGATGTATATTACTAATCATGAATTATATTGTTATATAAGTCACTAATTGATATATATGTTACTAAGTGTGAATTGTATTATTATATATAGAATAATACTTCGTTTTTTCTTCTTAAATTACATAATTGTTATATATGTTACTAACAAACAATTATGAGTTTCAATTTTTTTACTCATCTATATATGATTCATAATTTTTTATAATAATAGTAGTAATTCTTTTTCCTTTTATGGACAAATAATATATCTTATAATACATTTTGAACTTTCAATTAATACAAGATTTTTTATAAAAAATAATAGAAAAACCGTGAAATTGAACTTCACCAGTCAATAGCGTTTCGGTTCGATTTCTATTTAAATTTGTGACTAATTGAGCGAAACTAAATCACGTGTTTGTGTTTGATTCTGTCACTAAAATGCACAAAAAACCGAACTGAACTGAACTTTTGTCCTGCATGCTAATTTGTGTCTCTATTCAAATGTGTATAGAGTAATAATATATTTTTAGTCAAAAATATAATTAATTTTTTTATTTTTTATCATATATATACATAATTAATAATATATATATATATATATAATTTAAATTTAATATAATTTTTTATAGAATATAGGTTGGTTAAATTTTTATAGTTTTTTTTGCTTTATTAAAATCAAATCATTCGACCCAAACCCATCGCCAACCGTGTTCCTTGTTTGGTTCCTTCTCTAAGGATTCCCACTCGTGGGGTCTCCCCTTTTCTCTCTCCTTTATTAACAAATCCTAAACCTTCACCAACTAAACTAACAAACTCTGAAATTTAGTATATAACATTCTTTTTTTTCTTTCTTCATTTTTTGGTAAGAGAGAGAAGGGTAAGATACAATGTCGAAGAAGAAACTCAATGGCAGCACCATGACGCTGAAGGACTTCCATGGCGGTTCTATTCCCTCTGATCTCCCTCTCCCTTCTGCTCCAGGCGTGTAAGCATAAACACCCCTTTTATCTATTTCATTTAAATTTCTAATCTTTTTTGTGTTTGTTTCATTTACCTTCGATTATTCGCAAATGGGTGTTTTTTATTTTACCTCATTTGATGAAAAATAGTAAAATACTAGAAATCAGATCTATGGCTTCTGTTTGTGTATGCTTTGTATCACTATTTTTAGTTGATCGGTCTTTATCTGATTATGGAAATTTGTAATCCTTATTAATTTTGTTTAATTTATCTTTATTATTGGTTTTCCACAGAACTGTGAGGACCGCAGATCGTTCTGGTTATGACCGGTCTTCATCGTGGGGAGCCCCGATGGGCAGGACAGATCATTGGTCTCGACCACACACTTCGCCAGCGATTAGGCATTATGATGAGAGGACTCCGTTTTTCCCACACACACCCTTGATTGGCAGGAATTTTGATGAGGATGAGCGAAAGCCGCTGGATGGCGGTTCAGCTCCGCGGAGAACAACCAGGGATGATAGCATCCGTGCAATGCCTTCTCGCGTTGACGTGAAGCCCATGTATGGAGTGGGAGGGAGTTCATTGGGCAGGCAATTGGCTCCAGTGTCTCATGTCGGGACAGTTAATTCATACTCAGCGAGGCTTACTCAGGCGGTTCATGTAGGGGTTAATTCTCAGAGTGTAGGAGGTAAAAGTAGTAATATGGAGCATGGAAATGCTGGTGGTGGGGGTCATACAAATGTATGGGCAATGAGGAAGGAGGCGGCAAGTAGTGTTGAACCCGAGCAGTCTTCTTGGTCTCGTCCTAATGCTGTTTCCAAGTTAGAGAATGCAAGTGCACTTGAGAAGGTGTCGTCTGGTAGATGGCAGTCAAAGGCAGTTCATCATCAGACAGATCCTGAGGTGGTTAGATCCTCCGAAGTGGAGAATGGACCATGTGCCAGTGTTAATGGCTATAATGCCTACAATAGGGAGGATGCAGTGGGTGAGAGGGAGTATTACGATGCAATGCTTGCAAGACATGCTGAAAGGGATTTAGGTATGGATAGCTTGATGCGAGGTGGTAGGAGCGAGCTACTGGATTATGAAAGGTATGGGATTCCTAAGTATTCAGAAGTACGACCAAGAAGTATAGCTCATCATGCCAACGGGGTTCAGCTGGCTCAAAATGGTGGCAAACTCCGTGGGTCTGAGTTGCAGCACCCAGTGCCTTCTGAACCAAATGAGAGACCTAAACAAAAGTTGCTACCTAAGGTGAAACCACTCGAAAGAAAAGAACCATATGTTACAGAAAATGCACAGGTATTCAGATGTCCAAACTATGAGATTCATGTATTCAGGACACTGTTTTTATTGATTCATATGTTCATTTTATGAATTCTTTTATTCGCTCCATGGTGGGGACATTGTCAGGTTAATGACTCTAGCCATGTTGAAATTGTTTATCAGGTGCAAGGCCATGCCAATTTGGTGAAGCCTGTCTCAAATGGAAATGAAAATGGGAAGGAGGCAGGACAGCGCCTGAAGCTGAATTTGAAGCCTCGGTCACAGCCACTTGAACAGTTGGAAGGAAATGCTGAAAGAGAGAGGTTAGTTGCATGAGACAGTAAGTTGGGGAGTTTTTAACTATGCTATATATCTTTTTCGTGCTGGGTGTGCGCATATTGTCTGCGAACCATTGCCAGCTGGTTCAACCTATAGTGAGCCATAGCTGTAGCCTGTAGGCCTACTTCCACAGGCAAATCATAGAAAATTTATTCTGATTGGTGATGATTTCAAAGAGTGGCTGCTAATTAGTAATCATTCAAAACCTGATCTCAATACTCAATGTCCATATAGGTTTTTCAGGTCATTTCACATGTCCGGTTAAGTCCAAAACTAAATACAAACTAATTATGATGAATAATATAAAGGGGCTTAGGTTGTCTTTGCCTCTTGGCAGAGTGAAGAATGCTCATGTGCCATGTTGGCAAGAGGTTTCAAGCGTTCTGTCTTCTGTTTGAGAAAGGAGATTCACCTTTGCTAAAACTCCATTTCTCTGTTTACGATGATCAAGAAGGAAGAGGGAGAGTGATTCCTAGTTCCTACACTTAACCACCCAGGCATAAACACTCATGCTCCTATAATGGATGTGGAAGTACATCTTATAGTCAGTTATAGACAAAAAGGGAATTATGTGCATGTAAAAAAATCTGTGTTTTTCCCTTCTCTTTTTCTCTTGGTATCCATTAAGCTGGAATTACAATTTTGTCTGTGGTTTTGTTAGTTTTTAGGCTATATATCTTGGAGCAAAAACTGTCTGCTCATTAAATTGCAAAGATGATAAAGAGAAGTAGGGAGGTGAGATAAAAGGTGGAAACATGATTATAGTCCCAACACTTCACTAGATTTGTTACTTGACCCTAGCAAAGTGCCTTAAATGTCAACAGGGTATATTTGCTTTAAAGAATCGGAGATTGATATTTTAATAAGTGGAAGTTGTTATCGTGCACACAAGAGGATGGAACCTAGCACTTTAGTTAGCATTCTTCTATATATAAACTGAAAAAATGTTTATCCCTGCATTTTAAAGTTTAATGCTCATCAACTAACATATTCATGATGGGCCCATCCAATTTCTTTTGCCTCCTTCTAAGTTCCTTACCTATAAAGTTTACTGTTCATGACATTTTGACAAATTGACTTAATTTGTTAAAGATAATTTGAAAAAGAAACCATGGAATTACATTTATGCATATAAAATACGGATGTGTCTTATAAGTAGTAATAATTTAATGTTTTTGTTTTCATGGTTCATTTTCAAATTTAGTATTTAGTGCATTAAATTTTTTTGCAACGGTTCATGAAGAGTAGGCTTAGGGCTTGTTTCATTCTTGGAATTGGATTATTGGAAATGGGCCCTTGAAGTCCAAATTTCTTGTTTAATCAGAGTTCGTAATAACAATTCCAAGGAATTAAAGAATAAATAAACACTGTCATTCTCAATTCTTAAACTAGATCTTAATTTTTTGTTACCCCACCTAGTGAAATAAGGTTTGGTTGTTGTTGGTTTTTCGGTTTCATTCAGTTATGTGGCACTTGTGGAAGTTGTGGTTTTTGCAAATATAATTCTCATAATACGGCTGGTATCATGAGAATTTTGCTATTGATGGCCTGCTTTACATATCCTGATCTCTTTAACAAACTAGCATCTATTCGGATTCTGGAATCGTGTTTACTGTGTTTCTGACCTATCAATTTGAAAGGTTCTGCTTTTGCTTTAATTTTGAAGTGTTGTGAAGGAATGGGTATGTTAAAGTTTGTAATGTCTTAATCATATATAGTCTTTGGTTAATGCCTAAATATGAAATAGCATGGACTACTTTCAGCAAGATTATTGGGTAAATTATTCATGCCTTCCTCTTTACTAATGGAACAACTGATGCAAATGATTCAGGAATGCATTATTTGGTGGTGCTCGTCCTCGGGAACTTGTAAGTTACTTCATTCATTTATATCATAAATATAGTTACAATCTATGCTTTATTATTTTTTCAATGTTGTGGGCAGGGATAATATTTTCACATAGTTCATTATCTCCAGTTAACCTTTTCCTCCTCCTGGGTAGAATGTCTTAGTTTCCATTTTCATATGCCGTAAATTATGGCTTACATTTCATTTTTACAGCTTGATAATGTTGCTAATCTTTCCTTAGGTATTGAAGGAGCGAGGGGTTGATGATGCTGCAATAAACAGTTATGATGTAGTTGACCATTCACATAGGTATGGGCTTGTTTTTTTGGGTATGCAATTCCAGTTTCCTCCAATGGTGATCCGAATATGATTTTGCTAATAAATTATGTGTTGTGCGAAGGGTTGGACATAATATTTTAAGAACCGAGAAACCTACTGATCGTTCAGTCCAGACTCGTTATGGTGAAAAAACTGATGATGTTCTTCATGATCAAGGGACTGGCAGAAAACCAGAAAGGAAGGAGCAAAGGGTAGACGCTGAGAGGGTGCATGCACAGAGGAATTGGCATGGTGATAATAGGAGAAATGTTAAGGAAACCGATAGGCCACAGGCCATTGAGAGGCCAAAATCACCTGAGACATGGCGTAAGCCTGTCAATGAGCCAAAATCATCTCCTGGTGGTGCTGGTGTGCGCTACGGTAGAGCAGCTTCAGCAGTTGAGCTTGCCCAAGCATTCTCCAGATCTGTCTCAGATCCAAAAGTTAATGATAGGGTTTCAGATCAAAGGGGTCTGAACATTGGCCGGATGCAAGTGCCTTTTTCACGGCTTGTTAGCCCTACCTCCAGGCCGCAGATAAATGGTTATTAAGTCTTTGATGATTTTGTGGAAAGTTGTGACTCATGGAGACTATTTCATGGAGTCAGCACTGGATTCATGCAAATTGTGGAATTGCAGAACACTTAATAGACTGGCTATAGCTTTCACTATTTTCCCCTCATTCACAACCATGAAGATTAGATTGGTTGCTAGTTGAGGAGTATTAGTTATGATGATTGCACTATACAAACACCATGTTTCATGTATTTTTCTTGCTCCTTATTGTTTGCTTAAACTAATTTTTTTACTTGCTCTATAATCTATATGGTGGAGCAAAAATATGTTTTGCCTGATGAGGCCATTGTAGCATGAAGCATAGCTTAAAATTGTTCCTTTTAGTTTACTTTTCTTGCAGCTACCTTGAAAATGTGGATAATTTATGAATCATGAAATACAAATGTCAAAGTAATTTTTGTGTGTGTTTTGTTCATATGCATTGGAGGATAATACAGTATTAGCATAGTGTCAGTAATTTTATCAGTAAATCAATATAATAACTGAAGTCTACTTGATGTCAACAATTTCAGTCTATGTTTTCATGTTCTATTTTATGCATGGAGAATCATTCTTTTTCCTTTTATGGACAAATAATATATCTTATAATACATTTTGAACTTTCAATTAATACAAGATTTTTTATAAAAAATAATAGAAAAACCGTGAAATTGAACTTCACCAGTCAATAGCGTTTCGGTTCGATTTCTATTTAAATTTGTGACTAATTGAGCGAAACTAAATCACGTGTTTGTGTTTGATTCTGTCACTAAAATGCACAAAAAACCGAACTGAACTGAACTTTTGTCCTGCATGCTAATTTGTGTCTCTATTCAAATGTGTATAGAGTAATAATATATTTTTAGTCAAAAATATAATTAATTTTTTTATTTTTTATCATATATATACATAATTAATAATATATATATATATATATAATTTAAATTTAATATAATTTTTTATAGAATATAGGTTGGTTAAATTTTTATAGTTTTTTTTGCTTTATTAAAATCAAATCATTCGACCCAAACCCATCGCCAACCGTGTTCCTTGTTTGGTTCCTTCTCTAAGGATTCCCACTCGTGGGGTCTCCCCTTTTCTCTCTCCTTTATTAACAAATCCTAAACCTTCACCAACTAAACTAACAAACTCTGAAATTTAGTATATAACATTCTTTTTTTTCTTTCTTCATTTTTTGGTAAGAGAGAGAAGGGTAAGATACAATGTCGAAGAAGAAACTCAATGGCAGCACCATGACGCTGAAGGACTTCCATGGCGGTTCTATTCCCTCTGATCTCCCTCTCCCTTCTGCTCCAGGCGTGTAAGCATAAACACCCCTTTTATCTATTTCATTTAAATTTCTAATCTTTTTTGTGTTTGTTTCATTTACCTTCGATTATTCGCAAATGGGTGTTTTTTATTTTACCTCATTTGATGAAAAATAGTAAAATACTAGAAATCAGATCTATGGCTTCTGTTTGTGTATGCTTTGTATCACTATTTTTAGTTGATCGGTCTTTATCTGATTATGGAAATTTGTAATCCTTATTAATTTTGTTTAATTTATCTTTATTATTGGTTTTCCACAGAACTGTGAGGACCGCAGATCGTTCTGGTTATGACCGGTCTTCATCGTGGGGAGCCCCGATGGGCAGGACAGATCATTGGTCTCGACCACACACTTCGCCAGCGATTAGGCATTATGATGAGAGGACTCCGTTTTTCCCACACACACCCTTGATTGGCAGGAATTTTGATGAGGATGAGCGAAAGCCGCTGGATGGCGGTTCAGCTCCGCGGAGAACAACCAGGGATGATAGCATCCGTGCAATGCCTTCTCGCGTTGACGTGAAGCCCATGTATGGAGTGGGAGGGAGTTCATTGGGCAGGCAATTGGCTCCAGTGTCTCATGTCGGGACAGTTAATTCATACTCAGCGAGGCTTACTCAGGCGGTTCATGTAGGGGTTAATTCTCAGAGTGTAGGAGGTAAAAGTAGTAATATGGAGCATGGAAATGCTGGTGGTGGGGGTCATACAAATGTATGGGCAATGAGGAAGGAGGCGGCAAGTAGTGTTGAACCCGAGCAGTCTTCTTGGTCTCGTCCTAATGCTGTTTCCAAGTTAGAGAATGCAAGTGCACTTGAGAAGGTGTCGTCTGGTAGATGGCAGTCAAAGGCAGTTCATCATCAGACAGATCCTGAGGTGGTTAGATCCTCCGAAGTGGAGAATGGACCATGTGCCAGTGTTAATGGCTATAATGCCTACAATAGGGAGGATGCAGTGGGTGAGAGGGAGTATTACGATGCAATGCTTGCAAGACATGCTGAAAGGGATTTAGGTATGGATAGCTTGATGCGAGGTGGTAGGAGCGAGCTACTGGATTATGAAAGGTATGGGATTCCTAAGTATTCAGAAGTACGACCAAGAAGTATAGCTCATCATGCCAACGGGGTTCAGCTGGCTCAAAATGGTGGCAAACTCCGTGGGTCTGAGTTGCAGCACCCAGTGCCTTCTGAACCAAATGAGAGACCTAAACAAAAGTTGCTACCTAAGGTGAAACCACTCGAAAGAAAAGAACCATATGTTACAGAAAATGCACAGGTATTCAGATGTCCAAACTATGAGATTCATGTATTCAGGACACTGTTTTTATTGATTCATATGTTCATTTTATGAATTCTTTTATTCGCTCCATGGTGGGGACATTGTCAGGTTAATGACTCTAGCCATGTTGAAATTGTTTATCAGGTGCAAGGCCATGCCAATTTGGTGAAGCCTGTCTCAAATGGAAATGAAAATGGGAAGGAGGCAGGACAGCGCCTGAAGCTGAATTTGAAGCCTCGGTCACAGCCACTTGAACAGTTGGAAGGAAATGCTGAAAGAGAGAGGTTAGTTGCATGAGACAGTAAGTTGGGGAGTTTTTAACTATGCTATATATCTTTTTCGTGCTGGGTGTGCGCATATTGTCTGCGAACCATTGCCAGCTGGTTCAACCTATAGTGAGCCATAGCTGTAGCCTGTAGGCCTACTTCCACAGGCAAATCATAGAAAATTTATTCTGATTGGTGATGATTTCAAAGAGTGGCTGCTAATTAGTAATCATTCAAAACCTGATCTCAATACTCAATGTCCATATAGGTTTTTCAGGTCATTTCACATGTCCGGTTAAGTCCAAAACTAAATACAAACTAATTATGATGAATAATATAAAGGGGCTTAGGTTGTCTTTGCCTCTTGGCAGAGTGAAGAATGCTCATGTGCCATGTTGGCAAGAGGTTTCAAGCGTTCTGTCTTCTGTTTGAGAAAGGAGATTCACCTTTGCTAAAACTCCATTTCTCTGTTTACGATGATCAAGAAGGAAGAGGGAGAGTGATTCCTAGTTCCTACACTTAACCACCCAGGCATAAACACTCATGCTCCTATAATGGATGTGGAAGTACATCTTATAGTCAGTTATAGACAAAAAGGGAATTATGTGCATGTAAAAAAATCTGTGTTTTTCCCTTCTCTTTTTCTCTTGGTATCCATTAAGCTGGAATTACAATTTTGTCTGTGGTTTTGTTAGTTTTTAGGCTATATATCTTGGAGCAAAAACTGTCTGCTCATTAAATTGCAAAGATGATAAAGAGAAGTAGGGAGGTGAGATAAAAGGTGGAAACATGATTATAGTCCCAACACTTCACTAGATTTGTTACTTGACCCTAGCAAAGTGCCTTAAATGTCAACAGGGTATATTTGCTTTAAAGAATCGGAGATTGATATTTTAATAAGTGGAAGTTGTTATCGTGCACACAAGAGGATGGAACCTAGCACTTTAGTTAGCATTCTTCTATATATAAACTGAAAAAATGTTTATCCCTGCATTTTAAAGTTTAATGCTCATCAACTAACATATTCATGATGGGCCCATCCAATTTCTTTTGCCTCCTTCTAAGTTCCTTACCTATAAAGTTTACTGTTCATGACATTTTGACAAATTGACTTAATTTGTTAAAGATAATTTGAAAAAGAAACCATGGAATTACATTTATGCATATAAAATACGGATGTGTCTTATAAGTAGTAATAATTTAATGTTTTTGTTTTCATGGTTCATTTTCAAATTTAGTATTTAGTGCATTAAATTTTTTTGCAACGGTTCATGAAGAGTAGGCTTAGGGCTTGTTTCATTCTTGGAATTGGATTATTGGAAATGGGCCCTTGAAGTCCAAATTTCTTGTTTAATCAGAGTTCGTAATAACAATTCCAAGGAATTAAAGAATAAATAAACACTGTCATTCTCAATTCTTAAACTAGATCTTAATTTTTTGTTACCCCACCTAGTGAAATAAGGTTTGGTTGTTGTTGGTTTTTCGGTTTCATTCAGTTATGTGGCACTTGTGGAAGTTGTGGTTTTTGCAAATATAATTCTCATAATACGGCTGGTATCATGAGAATTTTGCTATTGATGGCCTGCTTTACATATCCTGATCTCTTTAACAAACTAGCATCTATTCGGATTCTGGAATCGTGTTTACTGTGTTTCTGACCTATCAATTTGAAAGGTTCTGCTTTTGCTTTAATTTTGAAGTGTTGTGAAGGAATGGGTATGTTAAAGTTTGTAATGTCTTAATCATATATAGTCTTTGGTTAATGCCTAAATATGAAATAGCATGGACTACTTTCAGCAAGATTATTGGGTAAATTATTCATGCCTTCCTCTTTACTAATGGAACAACTGATGCAAATGATTCAGGAATGCATTATTTGGTGGTGCTCGTCCTCGGGAACTTGTAAGTTACTTCATTCATTTATATCATAAATATAGTTACAATCTATGCTTTATTATTTTTTCAATGTTGTGGGCAGGGATAATATTTTCACATAGTTCATTATCTCCAGTTAACCTTTTCCTCCTCCTGGGTAGAATGTCTTAGTTTCCATTTTCATATGCCGTAAATTATGGCTTACATTTCATTTTTACAGCTTGATAATGTTGCTAATCTTTCCTTAGGTATTGAAGGAGCGAGGGGTTGATGATGCTGCAATAAACAGTTATGATGTAGTTGACCATTCACATAGGTATGGGCTTGTTTTTTTGGGTATGCAATTCCAGTTTCCTCCAATGGTGATCCGAATATGATTTTGCTAATAAATTATGTGTTGTGCGAAGGGTTGGACATAATATTTTAAGAACCGAGAAACCTACTGATCGTTCAGTCCAGACTCGTTATGGTGAAAAAACTGATGATGTTCTTCATGATCAAGGGACTGGCAGAAAACCAGAAAGGAAGGAGCAAAGGGTAGACGCTGAGAGGGTGCATGCACAGAGGAATTGGCATGGTGATAATAGGAGAAATGTTAAGGAAACCGATAGGCCACAGGCCATTGAGAGGCCAAAATCACCTGAGACATGGCGTAAGCCTGTCAATGAGCCAAAATCATCTCCTGGTGGTGCTGGTGTGCGCTACGGTAGAGCAGCTTCAGCAGTTGAGCTTGCCCAAGCATTCTCCAGATCTGTCTCAGATCCAAAAGTTAATGATAGGGTTTCAGATCAAAGGGGTCTGAACATTGGCCGGATGCAAGTGCCTTTTTCACGGCTTGTTAGCCCTACCTCCAGGCCGCAGATAAATGGTTATTAAGTCTTTGATGATTTTGTGGAAAGTTGTGACTCATGGAGACTATTTCATGGAGTCAGCACTGGATTCATGCAAATTGTGGAATTGCAGAACACTTAATAGACTGGCTATAGCTTTCACTATTTTCCCCTCATTCACAACCATGAAGATTAGATTGGTTGCTAGTTGAGGAGTATTAGTTATGATGATTGCACTATACAAACACCATGTTTCATGTATTTTTCTTGCTCCTTATTGTTTGCTTAAACTAATTTTTTTACTTGCTCTATAATCTATATGGTGGAGCAAAAATATGTTTTGCCTGATGAGGCCATTGTAGCATGAAGCATAGCTTAAAATTGTTCCTTTTAGTTTACTTTTCTTGCAGCTACCTTGAAAATGTGGATAATTTATGAATCATGAAATACAAATGTCAAAGTAATTTTTGTGTGTGTTTTGTTCATATGCATTGGAGGATAATACAGTATTAGCATAGTGTCAGTAATTTTATCAGTAAATCAATATAATAACTGAAGTCTACTTGATGTCAACAATTTCAGTCTATGTTTTCATGTTCTATTTTATGCATGGAGAATCTTATGTATTGTTTATTTTTCGGATTATGGGGTTTCATTACATTGACTACGTATGTGATTAATCTTTGTAAAAATGCTACTGACAACAACTGGAACAAACATCTCCCAAATAATTTAGTTTTTTAATTAATTATGGTATTAGCCCATTTAATATAATTATGGTACCGAGCAGTGTGTGCTAATCTCTTGACATGTATATAGTATACGACTCAGTTGGTTCATTTACAAGTGTTATCTACGTTGTTTCACACAAATCTGGGGAAATCATTATTTTTTTTAACAAAATTGTTATTATTAGTTTATCATACTTTTGTTACAGCAGAAGCGATCATTGTGCAACATTAGCTACACACAATCAAATAAAGTGCATAAATAAATAGACGAGAATAAACAAGAGAATTTGGTAACGAGGTTTAACCAATTATGCCTACATACCTCGGAGCATTGAGTGACTACCAAAATATTATTAGAGAATACAAACTCTACCACACCCATGAGCCCAAGTGCTCATGACATGTTTCTATTTAGTGTTTTTGTCTGACACATTAACAAGAGACTTAAGTACAATATATAATATTGGTTACTCTACTCTGTACCATACTAGACAATGTGAGACTAATACAATAATATATTTTAGACATCCTCAATAATCTCCACCTTGATTGAAATAGATGAACATCTCACTCTTTAGGAAATTTCCACCTTAGCGAATATAACTCCACCTTGCTCAATGCTTAATTCTCTTTAACTACTCCATATAAGAACTTCTCCCCTTCAACATTAGCATTTCCGAGTATCCTTGATGATATTACCAAGAGTCTAACTCTCTGAACTTCTAGTGCACCTTCTCATAACGCCATCTAATGGAACATGCCGCATAGCCACCTATTGCTAGAAAGTCTTTCGATATTATGGAACCTCTACACCAAAGTTCATCAACAACTGCTTTCTTCAATACTCAGCTAGCTGAACCATGGAGCTTCCTTGAAAAGCCTTAGTCGTTACCACCATTGTCTACCCCAACAATCATAGTTCAAAAGAACTATCATATTCCACCATAAGGAGTATACTCACAGTATACACCTTACATCAATGCTAATCAATGTCTGTGTCACATTTTTGCATCTAAGCCAATTCCCATCTTGCATCTAAGCCAATGCCCATGTCACACCTTACATCTCTATCAATGTCCATGTTACACATTGCATCAAAGTCAATGCCCATGTTACACACTACATCAAAGTTATCTTGCGCCTCTATGCTTTTACGGATATGCTAACAATTAATATCTTTCACTATAACGTCTCAGACACACCATCAGGATATTTCACTTCTCATCTCAAATGATTTCATTCTCTCAACATCTAGAGTGATATTGTTAGCACATGTCTCATGGCCAAGCTCAACACATGAGTCCCTATCTCCACCTAGACCCTAATCCAATATATTAACTTCTAGGGTCCTAGATCAACTTATATCACCCTACCACATTTCTGCCATGTTTTATTCCCCTTCAACTCATCTACTTTATCCTTGTACAGTACCTTTGGCGCACCCTGCCTAAGCATCATGCCTTCACCCTCTTCAGCTATTATATGACGCTTGAGTTAAGGGTCATCTATCAATTCGTTCTGATATCAACTGTTGGTACAACAGAAGCGATCGTTGTGCAGCCTTGGCCACAAACAATCAAATAAAGTGCATAGAATAAATAGACGAGAAGGAACAAAAGAATTTGGTAACGAGGTTCGGCCAATTGTGTCTACGGCCCCAGGAGCGCTGAACGGCTACCAAGATATTATTACAGAATAAAGATTACAAACTCTAACATACCCATAGGATCAAGTGCCCATAGGGTGTTTGGATTTGGTGCTTTTATCAAGTGCACATTATAAGAATGGACTTGAGTACAATAAATAATATTTGTTACTCTACTCTATTCCAATACTAAACAATATGAAACTAATTCAATAATATATTTTAAGCATCCCAACTATAACGCTTTGAATTATTCTCTTATTAATTATTTGTTATATCCTCACAATAACAAGGATAAAGCTAAACTTCATAAAAGAATAATTAATGTTATTTTGAATTTGGAGAATAATTGATGTTTTGATTTTTTTCATCTTATTTTATATTTCTTAACATATAAAAATAAACAAATTATTTTATAAATATATAAATAATATATATAAATTTAAATATAATATATAATATATAAAAATATAAAAATAATATATAATATAATAAACATAAATATAATATATATATGGAGTTACTTTAATGGTGACACTTTTCATATAAAAATTGTGAAAACAATAAATCTAGGCCTTATAACTAGAGATGACAAAATGAACCGTCTGACCCGTTTAGTAGGCATCCACAAATGTCCGCAAAAATTTAAGTGGGTGCCGGCATGCCCGCATTGGTTTAACGAACAAAAATCATTGCTATGCCCGTTTTAAAACGGGCTAACGGCTTGCGGGCGACCCGTGAACATTGTTGAATAATTAAAAAAATAAAAATTCATATAATAAATGAAATTAAATAAATTAATTGAAGATAAAAAAATAACAAATTTTTTGATATTTTATATGAAGTTTAACAAATCACATGAGATTAAAAAAATTTAGGGATTAAAAATCACATCATATCATAACTTATTTAAAAACATACGGACTTTTTCCTCAAATTATGTTTGTGGACCGCCCGCGGGGCGCCCGCATGCCCAACAGAAATGCCCACGAACTTGGCGGGCAAAACTAGCAAATGGGCAAAATTTGTATGCCTTGCCGCAAAAAAATGCTAGCTATGCGGGCGTGCCTGCGGGCAATGCCCATTTTGCCATATATACTTATAACTAATCATAGATGGTTTTAGAATTAAAAGTTAGTTATTAGTCACATGATAATCATTTGCATGTATATTTTAATCTTGATCATTCAAATAAGATCTAATGATCCAAAAAGACTGATTGTCATGTGCATGAATCTTTTAATCTTGATCGTTCAAATAAGATTTAATGGTTCAATCAAAGATTGATAGTCATGTGCATGGATCTTATTTGAATGATCAAGATTAAAAGATACATGTACATAACTAATTCAATCAATATATATATATATATATATATATATTATATATATATATATATATATATATATATATATAAATTGATCTAGCTCATGAACATAATGAGTTGAATTGTATCCAACTCAAGTTTGACTCGTTTATATAGTGAGTTCAATTTCCAGCGCAAGTCGGCTCATTTAGTTCATGCACATGATATCATGTGACCAATAACTAACTTAATCCTAACCATCCACGATTGGTTGTAAGGACCAAATTTATTGTTTTCACAGTTTTTATATGAGAACTAATCTCACTTGAGTTAACAAGGTTGAGGCATCACACACACACACACACACACATATATATATATATATATATGTATAGAGGAATGATATGTTTACACTCATGTTAAGTTACACTCAATCTCAACCGTTCATTTTTTAAATCTAACATACTAAATTGATGAGTGCAATAAATGATGAGAGAAAAAGAGAAATCTTAAATAACTAATTGTACTTACCCATTTGATCTGTTGGATTTAAGAAAATGAATGAATGAGAACGATTGTAACTAATGTAACTTAACTTGGGTAGAAACAAATCTATATATATATATATATATATATATATAAATCGATCTAGCTCATGAATCTAATGAGTCAAATTTTATCCAGCTCAAGTTTGACTCATTTATGTAATGGGTTTAATTTCCTGTGCAAATTCGGTTCACTTAGCTCATGAGCCAAATTTGTCGAGCTAAATATTATGAGTCGAGTTTAAACGAATTCCGAATTGGTTTAGTTCATAGTTAGTCATTAATTATAATAGTTTAAGCATCAATTACGATAATTTAAAAGTTCATGGTATCAATTTATGAGTGACCAAAATTTTAAGAGAGGTTTAATACATTTTTCCTATATATATTACAAACAAAATGCAAACCTTCCCTCATCTAAGTTTGCATTGTGTGTTGTGAAAATTAAAAATGTCACCCATATTCTATGTCACTCTCTTCCTTGCACTTGTTTTATGTAATGCTTCTGTTGATTCTGGGAATCAATTCAACAAAGGCATGAATAGCATCAATGAGGCTGCTTCTACAAATGAAATAAGGGTCCAAATTAATCTTCCTCCTAGTCCAAGGAAAGTGCATTTTAAGTGTTCAACAGGAGGAAGGTTTGAAGTAACAACTAGTGGTTCTTATAAGTGGAATGCTGGCGTTGGAGAGCAATGTAAAGTCAGATATATGAAGTTGAGGTCTTCTATTGTTGCACGTGATTCCAATGAGGGAGGTCGTCTTTCCCAATGGGTGGTCCAATCGGATGGTTTGTATCATAGTACGGACATGAACACTTGGTCGAAAAAGGCTGAATGGAGGAGACTTAACCAATAGAATATATGGTACATTAAGCTCAAATACTACTATTATTTAGAGTTTGTATTAGTACCATTCAATAATTATAATAAAAAATAAATACCTTCATGTGAGGTTGTTATATTATTATTATTATTATCATTATGTTTTCCATGCTAAACAAAAACTACAATTTTGTAAAAGGAGGAGCTTGCACTTTACCCTTATTATATGAAAGGAGTTCAATTTCTCTTAACCAATGGCTCAATAGGTAGAAAATAAAAATATAGGTATTTAGAGAATATTTATCATTTTAAAGATAGATTTCTCCAAACTTAACTCAACTCACTCAAAGTAATGAACCTCTAAAGTAATTTTAGAGTACAAACGTCTAATAACCTCTAAAGTAATTTTAGAGTACAAACGTCTTATTAGGCAATAATGTGGTGAATGTAAGGATGAAAGTGTGGTGATAGTAATAATTGTGGTCTTTAATAACATTGATGAATGATAGCTTGATAATTATGATAGAATTATTGACAAATTTAATGATATTTTTGTTTTTCTTAATTTAAGGAAACTAATAATGTTGAAATTAACAATGATATAATAAGCCCAAGAACAAGCCCAAGGCAAATCAACACTTACACAACTCAGCAACAAAACTTTCCTTTTTTAGAAACCTTTTAAAATTCTGTTTTCTGTTAAGTTTGTTATTTTCCAGTTTTGACAACCTTTTCTTTTCTTTTCGTCTTCTTGATTTTCCGCATAAGGGCCTCGCAGTATATATGTTCTGCTCCCTTTGTAATCAAAGCAATCAATAAGAATCTAATTCATAGAGGTTATACATTGAATTCAATGCTCCTCATTTTATGAAGCCTTTATACTTGGCTAATTAGCTGCAATTCATTTCTGGATATCGATCTGTTTGTTTCAGCCATGGAATGCTGAATTTCACATGGTATCAAGAGCAATATACCCTGAAGAATCACGCTGCGCAAATCACTGCAATCTAAAACTCTCTGGTTCCCTTCTTTGTAAGTACCTTTTCTATCAATCGCATCCCTGCAATCTTCTATTCTCAGATCTCCTACCTCCTCTATGGCTAATCAACTTATAAACCCAATTCTTGACCCTACAAGTCCATACTACATGAACCCCAACGAAAATCCAGGAGCTATTATCGTATCTTCATTATTGAATGGAGAAAACTACCATCCTTGGTAAAGGGCCATGATCATGGCCTTAGAATCCAAAAAGAAGATGGAATTTATTGACGGAACATTGCCCAAACCACCTTTACATGACCAAATGTATGCCATTTGGAAAAGATGCAACAATCTAGTAGTATCATGGCTTAGTAGGTCAATAGAACCATCCATTGTGCAAAGCATTTTGTGGATGGACAGTGCACAAGAGATTTGGAATAATTGAAAGGAAAGATATCACCAAGGCGACATCTTCAAGATTTCAGAACTCATTGGAGAAATGCATTCCATCAAACAAGGAAATGCATCAATTGACAAGTTCTACACACAGATGAAAGGATTATGGCAGCAACTAGATAATTATAAGCCCATACCACCTTGTTACTGTGAAGTTAAGTGTCACTGTGCATTAATACCTACCATAAAGACATATATAGAGAATGAAAATATAATCTGCTTTCTTAGAGGATTGAATGATCAATTCTCCTCAGTGAGATCACAAATTATGCTCATGGATCCACTTTCCCCATCACAAAGTGTTCTCAATATTGATCCAACAAGAAAGGCAAATGTTAGTTGAAGAGCCAAGGTTTTCTATCAACCTGTCCAGTAACAACTATGACATCAGACAAAGAGGCAGGGGAAGAAACATCAGAGGATCATCGAATGGAAGATTCAACACACAGACAAGATTTGGAACTATTGTAGGAGGAAGAGGCAAGAAAATATGTACATATTGTCAAATGACTGGGCACACCATTGATGTGTGTTACAAGAAGTATGGCTTCCCCCCAAGCTATTCAACAGGATCAAACAATGTCAACTGCTATTCAGGCGTGGATCAGTGCATTGATGAGCCAGAAAGCACATTAAAAACAAACTTGAAGAAAGATAAGATTGACTCAGGATCCCTCTTCACACTAGCCCAACATAATGCACGAAAAGACCTGATTCAAGAATCATTAACTCAAGGAACACATAGCACAAATTTGATCAACTCCACCATAACATCTATGTCCAACAGTGATCAATCAAATTCAGGTAAAGCTTTCACTTGTTTGTCTAATATAGGTAAGTCTAACTCATGGATCCTTGATACATGGGCAACATACCATATCTATTTCAACCTTTCACTTTACCATAACTACACGAGGATCAAACCTCTCTCCATTACTTTACCAAATGGCAATCATGTGATTGCCAATTACTCTGGAACCATTATGTTCTCTGATTCCCTTTACATTACTAATGTCCTATATGTGCCAATTTTCAATTTCAATCTTATATCAATATCAAAACTCACAACCTCCCTAGGCTGCACATTAACATTTTCAACTAATCATGGTCAAATTCAGGACCTACACTCATTGAAGATGATTGGTGCAACTGATCTTAAAGGAGGCTTGTATGTGTTGAATGATTCCAGCAAAAATTACACTACACCTCACAATATTAATGCTTACACTACATATGATGATTGTAATATTTGGCATTCTAGACTAGGCCATTTGTCTCATAGCAAACTGAATCATATGCAATTTGTTTTTCCTTTCATACATTGTAATAAGACAATTGATCCTTGTAACATTTGTTACCTAGCTAAACAAAAAAGGTTGCCTTACCCTATTAGCACAACTAAATCTACTTCTGCTTTTAACTTAATTCACATAGACATATGGGGACCTATATCTACCCCATCTATTTTTGGACATAAATATTTTTTGACAGTAGTAGATGATAAGACTAGGTTCACTTGGATCTTCTTTATGAAACAGAAAGCTGAGGCCACTCCCCTTGTTAAAGGATTTGTATCCTATGCTGAAAACCAATTTAGTCATAAGATAAAGACCATTAGAAGTGACAATGGAAGAGAGTTTTTGATTAAGGATTTCTACCTTGACAAGGGAATAGAGCACCAAACATCTTGTGTTGAAACACCCCAACAAAATGGCATTGTGGAAAGAAAACACCAACATATACTTGGGGTAACTAGAGCCTTACTTTTTCAGTCCAACATACCAACCTGTTTTTGGAATTATGTTGTAGCCCATGCAACACATTTAATTAATAGGCAACCCACCAAGTTTCTGTCCAACAAATCACCCTTTGAAGAACTGCATCAAACTTTACCTGATATTCGAAATTTAAGGGTCTTTGGTAGCATGTGTTATGCCTCAACCTTAGTATCTCATAGGACTAAGTTTGCTCCTAGGTCCAAACAATGCATCTTCATAGGTTACAAGCAGGGAACAAAAGGATTTATTCTACTGGACATCAAGACCAATGAGGTATTCATATATAGAAATGTAGCATTCTTTGAGCACATTTTCCCCTTTCACAATAAACCTAGTACTGAATCATCAGTAACAATGATGCACCAATTTTGCCCATCAGCCAGACATACATATTCTCATACTCAATGCCTGAGTACAATGATTCACCTATTAGCATTACCACTGACCCTAAATCCAACCAAGCCATGAGTACACCACAAACACAAACTGCAGGAATTAGACAATCCCAAAGGATCAAGAATCCTCCTGTGTACCTAAGAGACTATCATTGCTCTCTTTTAAACCAAACCAACCACATTGACCCCAAAAGCCAATACCCTATTAGTGACTCTCTCTCATATGACCATCTCTCCCTCAACCACAAACAATTTTCCATGTCAATAACCATCAACCAAACTCCTACCAATTACTCTGAAGCTATTAAGTCTGAGTGTTAGAGAGATGCTATCAACACTGAACTAAATGCCTTAGCCAAGAATAATACTTGGATCCTGACACCTCTACCACCTCACAAAAAGGCTATAGGGTGTATATGGATATTCAAAATTAAACATCATGCATATGGTTCTATTGAAAGATACAAAGCAAGATTGGTTGCCAAAGGCTTCACTCAAACCGAAGGAGTGGACTACATAGACACCTTTAGTCCAGTTGTGAAAACAACCACTATAAGGGTCCTCATATGTCTTGCTGCCTTAAATAACTGGCATCTGCAACAGTTGGACATCAACACAAAATTTCTTCATGGTGACTTAAAAGAAATTGCCTACATGAAGCCTCCACCAGGTCTCAACATTCCAGATCAACATCTCGTTTGCAAACTTCAGAAATCCATCTATGGATTGAAGCAAGCAAGTAGGCAATGACATGACAAACTCACCAACACATTGATCCAAACTGGTTTCTCTAAGTCCTTCTCTGATCATTCTCTCTTTATTAAGAATACTAACACTGGCTTTACAACCATCTTGGTTTATGTTGATGACTTAATTTTAACAGGCAATGATCTAAATCAGATCAATCACACTAAATATGTTTTGCACAACAAATGCAGCATTAAAGACCTTGGAGACTTGAAATTCTTTTTAGGAATGGAGGTAGCAAGATCCAAACAAGGCATCACCCTTTATCAAAGAAAGTATACTTTGGAACTTCTTCAAGAAACATGATTCCTTGCAGCAAAACCAGCTTCTACACCTGTGGTTTACAATACGCCCATTCATTCTCAGCTAGACACTCCCCTTCATGATGTTACTTCTTACAGAAGATTAATGGGCAAATTATTTTACTTAACTCACACTCGCCCCGACATTTCTTTCTCAGTTGGATGCCTGAGTCAGTTCTTGGCATCTCCAACTGATCAACACTACAAACTTGCTACTCATATTCTTCGATACCTCAAGGCATCCCCTGCTCAGGGCATTTTCTTCCCAAGTCAAAACACTACAATCATTCAAGGTTACTGAGACTCAGATTGGGACACCTGTTTGGACACAAGACGATCAGTAACTGGTTGGTGCTTCTTCCTAGGATCTGCCCTCATTTTATGGAAAAGCAAGAAGCAAAACACTGTGTCTCGTTCCTCTTCAGAAGTAGAGTACATGGCTCTTGCCATGGCTGCATGTGAAGCTCAATGGCTTCTGTTTAGAGACTTAGGAATTCCTCATCCCAAACCAGTTACCATCTTTTGTGATAATAACTCAGCCTTACACATAGCTGTTAACCCAATCTTTCACGAAAGAACAAAACATATCGATGTAGATTGTCATGTTGTTCGTGAAAGATTAAACAATAACACCATCCACCTTCTTCCTATTCACACATCACTACAATTGGCTGACATTTTTACAAAATCCCTCTCCCCTTCACCTTTTCGATACATTGTTTCTAAACTTGGCATTCTTGATATTCACATGCCAAGTTTGAGGGGGTGTGTTGAAATTAACAATGATATAATCAGCACAAGAACAAGTCCAAGAATAAGCACAAGGCAAATCAGCATTTACACAACTCAGCAACAAAACTTTCCTTTTTTAGAAACCTTTTAAAATCTGTTTTCTGTAAAGTTTGTTATTTTCCAGTTTTGGCAACTTTTTCTTTTCTTTTCGTCTTCTTGATTTTCTGCATAAGAGCCTCGCAATATATATGTTCTGCTCCCTTTGTAATCAAAGCAATCAATAAGAATCTAATTCATAGAGGTTATACATTGAATTCAATGCTCGTCATTTTGTGAAGCCTTTATACTTGGCTAATTAGCTGCAATTCATTTCTGGATATCGATCTGTTTGTTTTAGCCATGGAATGCTGAATTTCACAAATAAAAAAGGTCTTATAAAATGATCAAATGTGGTAATTTATTTCCTACATTTCCATTTTTTCTCAAATTGTTCCACTTTAATTGTGGTCTAAGGTAATGCACACAAATGTTTTCCCACAGTGAAAGAGGAAAAATAATTAATATTTCTAGATTTCCTAAAATAATATACTTCCTCCATTTTTTCATTTGTCGATATTAAAAGTTTCTACCATCTCTATATTTGTTGCTTTTCAAAGAGTATTAATTAAGGAAAAATATTAAATTATGATAAGATGGTAATTTTATAACATTTAAAAAATAAAAAAAAGTAACAACTTTTATTGGTGTGTACTGTTTATTTAAAGGGAAAAGTCAATAAAAACTCCTTTTCACAATTAAGTATAATTAATTATTTTTTTATTCCTTATCAAATAATTTGTATTTTGAAAGCAGTTTCATCGAGCTATCAAAGTCGGCTAACATGTATTATTACGTTTTTAATGTTGCGAGTCTGATGAGAATAATTTTTGTATTGGCCTATTGGTAGTTTAAAACTACCTTTATGCATAGACCAACTTTACCTACAAATAAAAATTTTGGAAATAAAAATAGTTATGTAAAAAAACATAAAGTTTAGAATGCTTTTATACACATTTTAGTTGAAAATATCTTATAAGTAACACTACATGAAATATTACATTTTCCAAGGTTGCTTTCAGAGTTGGGACACTACATTGAATTGGGAGAAAATGGCTAGTTGGGCACAATGAATACCAAATTGTGTTCTAGTTAATGATATAGATGGTGCAATAAGCTCAAATTCTATGTTAATTTTAGTTTATTATACTTAGAATAGTAAATGTATTAGTAGCATTGAACACTGATATTAAAAAATAAGTTTTCTCTCCGATTTCTTATTATTATTTTCATCAGAAAGGTCAAAAGACCCAAAAGCAGTGTGTGCT
This sequence comes from Lupinus angustifolius, assembly GCF_001865875.1. Classification (NCBI taxonomy): domain Eukaryota; kingdom Viridiplantae; phylum Streptophyta; class Magnoliopsida; order Fabales; family Fabaceae; genus Lupinus; species Lupinus angustifolius. The sequence goes on along the minus strand of NC_032026.1, from coordinate 11,023,736 downwards.
AATCTCTTGACATGTATATATAGTATACTACTCGTTAGTTTATTTACAAGTGTTTTCTAGGTTGTTTTACACAAATTTGAGAAAATCATTGTTTTTTATTTGAACAAAATTGTTATTATTAGTTATCGTACCCCTTTCAATTATTCTCTTATTAATTATTTGTTATATCTTCACAATAATAAGGATAAAAATATACTTGATAAAAGAATAATTAATGTTATTTTGAATTTTGAGAACAAAAATTCCTGAAAATAATAACTTATTAAGAAGGAAAAGTGTAAAGTATTAGCAACTAGATGACTTAGTATCAACAAGGTGTTGGTCTAGTGATGTAAGACCTCACTAAATCCTCAGGAACCCCGAAAAGTATTAACAACTAGATGACTTAGTCCAATCAAGGGTTCGATTGTTGGAAGCAACACTTGTTGGAAGAGACAATCACAAACCTCGAAAAGAGATTAGTTCTTACCCAAAGGATGAGAGATACCATTGATAGTACCATAGATGATTTAGTAAATACATTTTTTAGGAATTTGTGTGATTGTCAAATATCAATTCATCATCATCACAATTGTTTCAAGATTTTTGATGTTTTGATTTTTTTTTCATGGTATTTCATATTTCTTAATGTTGTAGATATTTATACTTTACTTTCAAAATATGTTCTTACTTATTACTCCTTTTTACACCACATATTTCTTTATTTTTTAATTTAATTTCCAATGTGCATTAAATAAAGTTATTTTAATCAAAATATATTCAACTTTTACACCATTTATTGATTTCTTAATCTGTATACATAACCATAAAGAATTGATGGGAGAAGTAATTTTCACTACTTTCTCACTTCCCTCACAAACTTAAAATTAAATGTCATAAAAATAATTTTCACGGTGAATTAAAGAATCTCTTACTTTCTAAGAGAAAAACTTATGTGAGACATCACTAAGAGAGGAAATGATGTAGATAAAAACCTAATATGCTATCAATAGTTATGTAGATAAAAATAACTTGTGTGTTTACTAATTGGTGTATTAACCCTTGGTTTTATATCATTCGTTCGTCTTAACTCTTGCCTTTTGACTTAGTGTATTGGGTTATTACCCCTTGTGCTATGAGTTTGGATCCTCTCTAGTAATGGAGAGGCCAGTACATTTTAAGATCGTGACACGTGACATGACAAAAGATCAATGGTTATGATTGTTCAGTGAAAATAATTAATTTTTAATTAAAAAAAGTTAAAAATCCCTAAATTCCTTCTCTTCATGCAATTCATCAAAATAAATATAATATAAAGTATCTTTAATACATGTCTGATTCACCAAAATAAATATATAAAACTTAAATACTCCACGCTAGTTTTAATAATGACAAAATGAAATGGACAAATCTAGATCTTATAACTTTCATTTATGTGACCCATTTATTACATCTCATCTTTATTTTATTTTCCATTTCATGTCCAACTACATAACTCAACAATCATCCTGACGACAATCTGTCATTTCAACAACAATTAATTGATTGATCAGTTTATTGTTATTCATTCATTGAATGATTTGAATCTAAGAACGAGTGTTCTGATTTCAATATTTAAACCTTGAATAAGCATACTATAAATGTGAAATATATAGTAAGTTATGTTACATATTGTAATTTGAAATTGAATATATTTGATTGGGTTAATTGCTTAATCTTATTTTTTACATATTGTAATTTGAAAGTGAATATATTTGATTGGGTTAATTGTTTAATCTTATTTTTAAAAATGAATATTCAAATAATTGAATTATTCGCAATTGTCTTTGTAGGTAATATATATAATTAGGGCATAATCAATGAAAGAAACTTATCATGTTTAAAATGATATATGTAAGATCATTATGAAATACTTGTCAACTGCATTATTATTTTTATAATGATTGTACAAATTAATAGTTATGATAAACCAAGTAATAATTTTTCTTTGATATAATGAAATTGAGAAACAATTATATTTTTATTGTGTTATTATTATTGAATATTAAAGTTGTAATGTCATATTGTAGTAGACGTTGAAATTCTTATATCATTAAGGTGAAAATATAAGAAGCTAATTGTCCCGTGTAATGTTTTTTATATTAAATATGCAATATGTAACTGATTTGTAAGAGCAATCATAATGGTTGTTGTTTGTAAGGTTGTTTTTAATGGAATAAGAATATTTTTACTTTGTTCTTCGTTGTGTTGTTCTTATTTTCTGCTTTTTGTTATTAAATAAGAACAATTGTTGGTTGTTCTTAACAAAAAAAAGTGAGGAGAAATGTAAATATTGTGAGGAAAAAGTAGATGTTGTAGGATCCAAATAAGAATAAGAATGATGTTTGTCATTGTGAGAAAACATATATGTTGTTCTTGTTTTATGGAAAGTTGTAATAAATTATAAAATAGTGTGTGAAACCCAAATAAAAATGGAATTGTAGAGAAGAAAAGAATAATGTTGAATCATTCATGTTGGTTAAGGATGAAAATATTTTTGATACTATATCTTATGAAGAAACAACTTTGTAACTAAAACACTATTAAAAAAAACCTTTTGATAGAATATATTTAACTATTTAAACAAAAATCTGATTACTAATCATAAGACAAAAGTTGGAAGAGGATTTAAAAACCGGATACCCATGTTGAAAATCAATCCACATAAAGAATCTTTAATAGAATATGTTTAATTGGTGAGTTTTAATTGGAGCAATAAGATATATTGCATTTGTTTGTACCAGTATTTTAAAGAAAGTGAAAAAACGGCATGGACAAATAGTGATATGAGAATCTAAAAACTTTTTTTTTGACAAAATCAATAACCACAATAAAAACTATACAGAATGCACCATGACCATCAAATTATATATTATTAAGTAGTAAAACTGGGAAGAATAGAAAACATGATAAAAGATAGAAAAATAGGACAGAGAAGAGAAATATTTGAAATTTTGAAGAAAACGAGGATGAAGAATAAAAATGGGATGGATACTTTGTACTTTATAGATACTTTGTACTTTATAGGTACTTTGTAGTTTATCAGAATGTGTTTTGAAACTGCCCTAAAATATTTGCATGACATAGAACATGATAGTTAAGATAATTTAAAATAGATGATAATTTGTTGAAAAACTTTTGACACTGAAGATTTAAAAAGTAATGAAGTTATTGTAAAACAAGGCAAAGGTTTAAAAAATGCTTTGTTTTTCTTTACCGTGAAACAATACATGGCTGTCATAAATAATATTAAAGAATAAAGTTGGAAAATGGTGTTCATCAAATATTAATGAAGTATAATCTTAAAGAATAATAAATTAATCTCTTAAATATATTCATCATAACCGTACAATTTGTTCCACCAAATTAAATAGAGAGAATTTTTTTGGTATTATAAAAGATATTCCTTTACTTTTTTAGATAAAGAACTAATCCCCATAAAATTGAAATTATTTAGGTTGAGGTCATTCTTTTATTGCAACAAATGAATTCAAACTTAAATGTTGAAACCTTTATACATGATATAGTATAGAATCCCTCTTATTTAATACAAATATAATTTTTTATAATTAAAAATCCAAGGGAAGCAGTGATTTGCCCATCATTTCCATGTTTTGCTCTTGATCCTATTACCTTTTATCGAGAAAAACTTGCCTAGAGACAACCGTAACACATTATCTTCAAAGATACTTAGTTAAATAGTGATATGTCATTAAATTATGGTCTCCACTTCATTAATTCAACTTTTTTTTTTCATTCCTCTGGCTTCTCTTTTACCGCGAATGATTGTTTTTTTTACTTCATTAACAACTGTAACAATTGTTGTTAGCATTTTAAGAACATCTTTGTGTTAGCGAGTGTTGCGGCTATCCTTACAAACATTTTTTTAACGTGAATTAAAGAATTAAACTGAATGGAAAATTAATGAATGAAAGTTAATGAATGAGGTTATAAAAGTATTATCATGTGATTAGGTGTGGACAGTGACATGTATAGTGTCAGTTGAGGTTGGCTGCCTCGTTACGGCACCATGCATCCTTTGCTTTTTTGAAATATTACGTGTATTTGAGCTGGCATTAAACATGTGTAATATATATATATAAATTATAATGATGGTGATCATGTGGAACAATAGAAATATTATTGCATTCGGTTATATATGAAATTAAATTTTTATGAAAATAGAAAAATATATATTATTAATCAAAATATAGATATTCTTAACAAAGTCAATTTAGTATTATGAATATTGGTAATATATTTGTTTTTTTGACACTTAATATATATTTTTCTCTCTCATTATGTCTTGTTTTTACATGAAGGATTATAGTATTACAGAATTTCTTATATAAGATAAGATTTGCAACTTATTATAAATTAATCTTTTAGAAGAAGGACCATTGTAAAGAGTCATATTGTTGGATACATAAAAGACAATTTTAGAATCAACCAAATTCACTAAAGCAACTTACAATCATACTCAATTTAAAATGAGAAAGAGTAATATAATTCAAATACAGAAAATAGTATATTAATAGTAGAGACTAAAAGATCAATATAAAAAAAGTAATATTGTTAGGTTTGATTTATTATCATATATGCATTAATAACACCAAATAACTTTCTTATTACTACCAAATGATAGCATAATTTCTAATTAGAGAATGAGAAAATATGATATGTTGGATGAGTTTGCAATTGTAGAATGAGGCCCCCAGACCACCAGTTAAGTGTAGGGGTGAAAGGGAGTTGATTGTGTAGAATAGGAGGAGAAAAATATGAGAAAGAGAGAACGTGAAACATTTTTAAATGTGGGAGTAACAAGTTTTAGATAAAAGAGGTTATCATAGAGTGAAGAGCTAAGATGAGATTATAAAATTTGCACCATGAAATTTGAAAATGGTTTTAAAATTATATATATTCAATTACTTGAATATCTTTCAGACATATTTTACATTTATATAATAGTAAAGACATAATATGAGTATATAAAAATTATGTCAATTCAATTACTAAGCATGTTTTGATTTTATATAGTAATATTTATATCAATAAATCATTTCATCCAATATTTATTATCCATTATTTTAATAATGACAAAATGATGGGGACAAATCTCCATCTTATAACTTTTATTTATGTGACCCATATATTACATCTCATCTTTATTTTATTTTCCATTTCATGTCCAACTACATAACTCAACAATCATCCTGACGACAATCTGACATTTCAACAATAATTAATTACATGTTGATTGATCAGTTTATTGTTATTCATTCATTGAATCTAAGCATGAATGTCCTCATTTCAATATTCAAACTTTGTTTTATTTTTAAAATGTTTTCTAAAAGCATGAATGCTTAGTTTCTATAAATAAGTAATTTGAAGAGAAAAATAAAATTTAATTAAAAACTAAGTTAAATGACTGATTGTGCTATTTTTTTGAAAGTTATATCTAAATTTATTCTGCCTATTTTTAGTAACTTAACCATAAATGAACAGAATGATCTATGGTATAATTATAGTAAGGTTAGAAACGAGCTGAACCGAATCAAATCAGATCTCAATTTGATAATAAATTTCTCAATCGAGTTCGATAATAATTATTTTTTTAACTTGAGTTTTGAGTTTAAACTTCACGAACTATTTTGCTCAACTTGAGTTGGTTCATTTGGAAAATTTAAATAATTAATTCATTTTAAAAGAAATATTGCACAAAATTATATATATATATAATATAACAACAAGAAACATAAAAATAATACAAAGTCATATTATAATAACAATAAAGATAAAAGATTAATTTATATATAAATAATATATATAAAAATAAAATAATATATATATATATAATATAATTATAAATTTAATATATATATATATATAATATAAATATAATACATATAAAAATACAATATTTAAATTTAATATATATATATAAATATAAATATAAATATAAATATAATATATATACATAGATATACGAGCTTAATTTCAAGTTCATGTTTAGCTCATTTGATTCATGAATCAAGTTTGTTAAGTTAAATTATGTATCGAGTTTGGAATGAATACTAAGTTGATTTGGTTATTTGTTAGCCCTTAATTATAATAATTTAACCATCAATTAAGATAATTTAAAAGATCATGGTATCAATTTATGAATAACAAAACTTTTAAGAGAGATTTAATACATTTTCCCTATATATATTACAAACAAAATGCAAACCTTCCCCGTCTAATTAAGTTTGCATTGTGTGCTGTGAAAATTAAAAATGTCACCGATATTCTATGTCACTCTCTTCCTTGCACTTGTTTTATGTAATGCTTCTATTGGTTCAGGGAATCAATTCAACAAAACCATTGTTGATATTAACAATAATGATGATTACGATCCTGACTCCTCAAACTTGATCTTCCTCCTAGTTCAAACAAAGTGCATTTTAGTTGTAAAACTGGAGGAAAATTTGATGTAGCTACTGATCAAACTTATACGTGGGGTGCTGCAATTGGAGAGAGATGTGAAGTAACATTTATTAAATTGAGAGCTTCTTTTCTTGCACGTGGCTCCGATGACCTCCACAATCTTTCCTATTGGTGGATCAAATTGGATGGTTTCTATCATAGTTGGGACAACAGCAGTTGGGAGAAAAGGGCTGAGTGGGACACATCTTACTCAACATTGTAACATATTATACTTTACCTTAGGGAATATATCTTTAGTCTCACATTTTATGACATTTTAAACTGTTTCGTACAAATGTATCAGTGACAGCTAGCATCATGAAAAATAAATACCTTCCTATCAGATTATTATTATTATTATTATTATTATTATTATTATTATTATTATTATTATTATTATTATTATTATTATTATTATTATTATTATTATTATTATTATTATTATTATTATTATTATTATTATTATTATTATTATTATTATTATTATTATTATTATTATTATTATTATTATTATTATTATTATTATTATTATTATTATTATTATTATTATTATTATTATTATTTCCATGCCAAACAAAAACTACAATTTTGAAAAAGGATGAACATATAGTTAACCCTTATTACATGAAAAAGAGTTTAGTTTCTCTTAACCAATGGCTCAATATGTAGAAAAGAAAAATATGGGTATTAAGAGAATATTTATGACTATAAAAATAGATTTTCTCAAACTTAACTAAAATTAGTAATGAACCTCTAAAGTAATTTTACAGCACAAACGTCTTATCCCGTAATAATATGGTGGTTGTAAGGATAAAAATATGGTGATTGTGATAGTTGTAGTCTTTAATTCTATCGACGAATGATAAGTTTGGTAACTATTATAGAACTATTTGTTAGATATATTTCTAACACTATTGACAAATTTAATGAAGTTTTTTTTTTCTTAATTTAATGATACTAATTAAAAAAGTCTTTTAAAATGATCAAAGATGGTAATTTCTTTCCTATATTTTGATTTTTTTTCTCAAATCCTTCCACTCTAATTATGGTTTAAGGTAATGCACACAAATGTTGTCTCATAGTGGAAGAGGAAAACATAGTTAATATTTCTAGATTTTCTAAAATAATACACTTGCTCTATTTGTATTATAATCATCTAGAAAAAAAAATTCAGTCATTTTATATTTTCTATACAACATTACTATTTTTTCATTTGTTGATATTAAAAGTTTCTACTATCTCTCTATATTTGTTGGTTTTCCATGAGTATTACTTAAGGAGCTATATTAAATTATGATAAGATGGTAAGTTTATAACATTTAAAAAATCAAGAATAGTAACTTCTATTGGTGTATACTATTTAGTTAATGGAAAGGTACATAAAAACTTCTCATAACTTTATGTCTTTTATAAATTGTCACAATGAAATATTTTTTATTACTAATCAAACAATTTGTATTTTGAAGACAATCTCATCCTACTATCAAAGTGACTAATATGTACTATTATATTTCTAATGTTGAGTCTAATGATAATAATCTTCTTATTGGTCTATTGGTAGTTTAAAACCATCTTTATTATAGACCAATTTTACAAACAAATAAAATTTAAGGAAAGAAAAATAGTCCTATAAAAACATAAAGTTTATAGAAATTTTATAAACATTTCAATTAAAAATATTATATAAGTAACACTACATCATGGAATATTACCTTTTTCAAGGTTTCTTTCATAGTTGGGACACTTTCTTGAATTGGGAGAAAATGGCAAGTTGGGCACCATAAACACCAAATTGTGTTCTAGTTAATGATATAGATGGTGAAATAAGCTCAAATTCTATGTTAATTTTAGTTTCTTATGCTTAGAATCCTAAATGTATTAGTAGCGTTGAACACTTGATATTAAGAAATAAGCTTTGTCACTTATTATTATTATTATTATTTTATCAGAAAGACCAAAAGACTCAAAAGCAAAACCATCAAACTTTTTTTTGAAACAGCAAATTAACAATGTATTAGAATAGCACAAGGGGTGCTAACCCAAATAAGGAAGTTACATTTTAATCATACTAGAATGATTATGGATACAAAACCAAGGATCCATACACCATTGATTAAAAGGAAAAAATTACATCCACATTTAGAAGAATATCAAAGCCAAGTTCTAACTAGGATTAAATCTAACACCTTAAGATGACAAACCTTCTTCTCATTGAAAGTGGCTTCATTCCTCATCAACCAAATAGACCACATAACACGACCCATAGTGTTCTCCAAATTTTCCTCCCTTTTTCTGGTTTCCAATAAGAATCATGAAGAAGAAGAAAACCCCCAATAGATTGCGGAATTATGAGAGGGATCTTTAGCCAAGCATAGAATTCAGACCACAACATAATAACCCAATTACAAGATAAAAACAAATGTTCTAAAGACTTTGAGCAATTTAAACAAATAGAACAACTTACATCAACCTCACTATGAATAATATTACGGTTAAATAAAGTCTCTTTAGAAGTCAGTCTACCTCTAAAAGCCTTCCAAATAAAACAACACACCTTAAGCGGAGCTGTAGACAGCCAACACTTCTGCAACAAGATGTTTAAGGCTCTCTGATCAGAATTTAAATCTCCCAATTCAACTAAGACATTATCCACCACTTCCATGTAAGCCGTCTTCACAACATAAGTACCTGAAGCATCCAAAATCCACTTCCAACCAAGACGAGTCTGAAGAGGAGGACACTATATTCAAATCAGTCCCATATTTGGAATTTATAACCTGAACCCACAAGGAATGAGTTTCCTGAAATCTTCTCCATTTCCATTTGCAAAGTAAGGCTCTATTAAATAAGTACAAATCTTTGACACCAAGACCACCATTTTTTTTGGTTTACACACATCTTTCCACGACACCCAAGGGATCCCTCTACCCCCAAATTTATTCCCCCACAAGAAGGATCTTTGAATGGATATCAACCTCAAAATTACCTTTTTGGGAGCTTTGAACAGAGACAACATATAAATTGGAACACTGTTAAGGATAGAATTAATGAGGATTAGTCTCCCCCAAAGGATATATGATTAGCCTTCCAGGAAGCTAATCTTTTCGACACAACATGAATGACAATCTTCCAAGTTGCGCATCTTCTTGGATTAGCCCACACTGGAATTCCAAGATAAGAAAAGGGAATAACACCCACCTTACAAGCTAAGAAATTAGCCGCTGCCCCAATCACAGAATCCTGGACATTAATTCCAATCAATGACCTTTTTTGGAAATTAACCCGGAGAGCAGAGACGAGCTCGAAGCATCTAAGAATACTCTTGATAGTCCAAATGTTCTTAATATCAACACTGCAAACTAATATCGTATCATCAGCAAATTGCAAAACAGAAACTTCAACCCCCGTTCTACCAACCTTGAATCCATCATACAAACCACCAGAAACAACCATCCTAACCATTCTTGCAAACCCTTCAGCCGCCATAAGGAACAAGAATGGAGCCATAAGATTCCCTTAACGAATACCTTTAGAAACAGAAAATTGTTGCGAAGGCACACCATTGACTAACACGGACATTGTAGTGGAAGATAAGCAATCCTTTATCCAATTCCTCTATCTCTCAGAAAAACCGAATCTCAACATCATATAATCAATGAATTTCCAATTAACTGAATCATAAGCTCTTTGAAAATCCACCTTGAAGAGGAGGCAACCTTCCTTATAGTTTTTGGCTGAGTGAATAACTTCATTGATAATAACTGGAGCATCCAAAATACACCGACCCGCCAAAAAAGCCGATTGAGAGGAAGAAATAATCGAGGCAAGAACCAATTTAAGCCTAGCAGCTAATAGTTTAGAAATAATTTTATACAGAGAACCAAACAAAGAAATTGGTCTGTAATCTTGAATTCTAACTGGATTGAGAACCTTAGGAATCAGAGCTATAAATGATGAGTTAAGACCCTTATGCAGTTTAGAATTTACTTGAAATTCCTTTACAAATAAACAAATATCAGATTTGATTACCTCCCAAAACTCCTGGAAGAACTTGAAATTAAACCCGTCCGGGCCAGGACTTTTATCTGTTGCACAACTCTAGATCACCTGCTTAATTTCCTCTTCCTCAAAGTCCAAACTAATCAAGCTCAACTGCTCAGCCGAAATGCTCTGAAACTCAACTCCATCTAGAGTTGGGATGCAATTCTCCTCACAATGGAAGACCTTCCTGAAATAATTAACCACGCCATTTGAAATTTCCATAGTATCATCGCACCACCTGCCATTAATTGTAATCCCCATAATCTGATTCCTCATCCTTCTAGCATTTATGCAAGCATGAAAATAACTAGAATTAGCATCCCCTTCCTTAAGCCATCTACACTTTGCATTATGAGAAAGTAAATTGTCCTTCACCGAAGCTTTTTGCCACCAATCAGACAATAAATTTTTTCTCATAATCAAGTCTTCACTATCCAACACCCCAACTTCACCACGAACATCAATTTTCTGATTGCCATTAGAGATGTCATCCAGCTTCTTATCCATACTCCCGAAAATCTCTTTACTCCAATCTTTAATCCTATTTTTAAGGATTTTAAGCTTTTCTTTCAAAGTAAAGGCTTGCCATCTCCCATTAACAGGATTAGACCAAACTGCCTTCACCAACTCAAAGAACCCAACTTGACCAATCCAAGCATTATTAAATTTGAACGGCGGAGGAGCTTTGTGAACGGCGTGATTTCTCAAAACAATAGGGCAGTGGTCAGAGAATTTCCTTTTAATAGCCCATTGCAACACACCTGGCCAAGTGACAACCCACTTCGGAGAAACCAGAAATCTATCCAATCTACTCATACAGCCACCACCTGGTTGAAACCAAGTGAAATTTCTGCCAATTAAAGGGAGATCCAACAACTCCATTCCAACAATCCAGTTATGAAAATCTTGAACTTCTAGAAGATTACTTGTCCTAGACCCTCCTTTCCTTTCAGAAGCCACACGAACAACATTAAAATCCCCAAAGAAGCACCAATGATTAACATTCAACCTTCTTTTAATAGAATATAATTCCTCCCAAAGACGTCTTTATGAGACAGCTGGCAAGGGGAATAGACATTCACAATATAACAATCCACCTGAGAAGATAATCAGGTTCCATGAATCGCAAGAAAACCATCACCTCTGACCGTATTAATCTTCGAGAAACACGAAACATCCCAGATACTAAGAATTCCTCCTGATCTACCCGCTGAATTATACACTCCCAAACAAATTTAGAGTTGCCCCATATACTATGACACAATAACTCATCACAACCTTCCAATTTTGTGTCTTGCACACCAAGGAACTCTACTTTATTAGAAAGAACTAATTTCCTCAACTCCCTCCGTTTAACCCTACTCCCCAACCCCCTTACATTCAATGAAAGACAATTCATTGATCACCATTCTGCTCCCCTAGGTTGGTTTTAGAACAACCAGCCTTATCTCTTAACTCCAACTCGATTAACCTCTCCACCATAACTAAATCATCCCCTTTAAAAGTGACCCCAATAGAATTCCCAATTTGCCACAGTTTACCAGCTGTCTGATAACCCTCTTTGAAGTGATGAGAGTTTGCACATCTCACATTGGAATATGAGATAGAATTACTAACAGAAGAGTCTACCTCCAATGAAGCATTATTCCCCTTAACGCACACCAAAACCAACTTTTTCGAAGGAGATGAACCTTTCTCAGAACCTTCATCGCCCTTCACCGAATTCACATTCACACCTCTTCTTTTCTGTTTTAAATCAGTCTTCAACAAAGGAATAAATGGTTGAGACAAAGAAGAATAATTTGCACCCTTCTTCAATTTCCTCCCAACCCTTTTCCCCCTTTCCCATTCGGATCAGATGCCTTTTTGGAATTAGAAGCATATTGTTTAAGTTTACTATTTTTTGTCTTTCCAATTGAAAAGCCCATAAATGGGTCTGAGATTAACTTAGCCTTTAGTTTTCCCTTTAACTTGCCATCTGTTCTAGATTGAATATTGGTTCTTAATGAATGAGGCTCAATGTTGCCTCCCACAACCCCTTGATCATATAACTCATAAAACTTGTCAAGCCCCTTATGTCCCTTATTATTTCCTTCTTCACAAATAAAGGTCTCACTTTTACTTTCTTTAGAAGCACCGAAATAGTTAGAATCCAAATTGCTTTCGGGGACTATAGAGTCTGAGCATGCTATTATTAGCTCTCCTTCCACCTGCGTGTCTGTCTTGTCTGCAACAACCCCAACCAAGAAAGCTGAAGAGTCCACATCAACCCTTCCACTTATACTACTTTCAGTACATCCTAGGGGATTTTGAAACGTCAAAGCAGGTGGTATTTCCACGTCAGCGTCTTCTTCATTGGAGAAAGAGGCTTCACCCCAATTCTGGTTTTGACCCATCCACTCCTCGTCTTCTTCAGATTCACTTACATCAGAGCCACTCCTATCATTGATCTTCATTAGCTCCCCAGGAAAGGTAGGGAGTTCCTCCATCAGCCTAATATCACATAACTCATTCCCTATTTTAATTTTTTGAACATAATCAATACATTACATTTGCTGGGTAAGGATAAGAAGTCTGTAACACCGCGAATTTTACGATTTTGAATTATAAGATTTTATTAATATTTTTATTAATTATATATTCTAAAATGAATTTCTGGGAATTTTTGGTAAAGAGTTAGACGAAACTCTAGTTGAGTTTTAGTCTTGTAATTTTATTTCCTATTTTGTGGTAAATTTTGGTAATTTTCGGAGACAGTCGGTTTTGAACCACTGTCGGGAAATCCACCCGGTACGGCTCAAAAAGTTATTTTTGAGTTCCGTAACTCGGAATCGAATTTCGATCACGCCGTTGGCTTCGTAATCATATTTCGAGTCAAGATAGACCCTGAGCTGGTCCATACCTACTTTCTAAATATTTTTCACTCGGAATGCCGAAATCCGAAATTCTAATCGGATATTAAGATCGGGCGATTTATAATATCCGATCGAGTATTAGCCGATAATACTCGAGCATGTTTATCGCACATGTCCGTGAAGTGATCATTTCGCATTGGGATGCGAGATTTAACTTTCATAAAGCAAATCTCACATCACTTTCACCCATTTCTCATGAAATTATCATTAGCCACCCTAGGAGATTTTTTCATCATTGCCTAGGGGGAAAATCGGATTTCCCTTCCCTCATTAAGCTTTCCACACTTCACACTTCACACTCTCCCATTTTCAAAATTGCAAAGAGAAGGTAAATCATCTCTTCATTTTTCTCTCATTTTCTCTTATGTTTCTTCCATCTTCAATCCTTGATCTCTCAACATTCAACCAATGGATGTTGATGAGATATAAGTATGATGTTCATGAGAATGTCAAGAACATATTCAACCGTTGAAATTTTCTAAAACGCTTTCTAACTCATTTCTCCTCAAAACCGAAAATGGTGATGTTCTTGAACTTATGAAAATATTTTGTTGAAACCATGAACAACTTGCGTTCATGGAGTTGTTATAATGTTGTATTACATACTTTTTGTTGTTTTAGCCAAAGG
>NC_032026.1:11008122-11009569 GCF_001865875.1 Lupinus angustifolius | reverse complement strand
GTGAGAGAGAACACATCGTGACATAGTGGTGTCCGAATATGACACCCGGATCTCCTAAACCATCTCAAAGGTTTTGGAGTTAACTTGGGTTTTAAGAAATCCAATATTTGTATGTTTGGATGTTTTTGAATATATATGATTGTTGAGGAAATGTATTGAATATTGTATGTGAGAGAGAACACATCGTGACATAGTGGTGTCCGAATATGACACCCGAATCTTCAAAACCATCTCAAAGATTTTGAGGGTTAACTTGGGTTTTAAGAAACCTAAGATTTTTATGTTTGAATGCTTTTGAATGTATATGATGGTTGATGAAATATGTTGGATATTATATATGAATGTTGTTGGAAACTTTTCTGAGTGCAGGTGTTTGAAAACTATGTTTAAATGTATTTCGGTTGTCGAAAAAAACAAAAGTTGGTATTTTGTCCAAGTCCCTATCGCTTGGGCGAGCACAGTCTCGCTTGGGCGAGGACAAGGCAAGGGACTGAGGGAGGGGAATTTTTGGGTTATGGAACTCCTCGCCCGGGCGACAAATCCTCGCTTGGGCGAGCCAGGGTCCCGCTTAGGCGAGAAAACCCAGGATTTCGATGAAATTCTAGAACTTTCTCGTCCGGGCGAGCAAAAGTTTCGCTTCGGCAAAAAAAAAACCAGGATTTTAATGATGTCTCGCTTAGGCGAGGAAGACTTAAGTTTAATTGAGATTTAAAGATGAATTGTCGCTTGGGCGAGAGGGCCTCGCTTGAGCGAGAGATGCCCAGTTTTAAAATGGTATTTTTGATTGAATTTTCGCTTGAGCGAAGGGTCCTCGCTTAGGCGAGAGACAGTAATTGTGTTTGACTATTTGGATTGATTTGTTGAGTATGTAATAACCCTGGTATGGGTATGTGATATAAACTACTTGGGTATAACATCGTAATTGAATTAAAAAGTAAAGTATTCAAGGTGTTGGAATTAAATAGTCAACTCGGTAATTAATTTTAAAGAAAGCATTCCGAGAAGGATGTATGATTTAGGGCGATGCCCAGAAAAGGATACGTGATACCACAGAGCGAGATCATCTGACCATAAGTGGCTTGGTCTGAGACCGTCCAGGGTGATTCAGCGATGGTCGTAGTGGTAGGGACGTTACCCTTTGAGTTATGATGTGAATTAGGGCACTGCCCAGAAAGAAACCCAGGATACCACGGAGTGAGATCGGCTGACCATAAGAGGCTTGGTCTGGGACCGTCCAGGGTATTCAGTGATGGTCGTAGTGGTGGGATGTATTTCCTTTGTATTACGTGTTAACGTAAGATCGGGACCCACAAGAAGCATTCCTGAGGGAGATGACTTAAGGTGGGCCGAGCATGGTAAATAATGATTTAAAGATTTAATCATCTAACTGCGGTTAGTGTTCATATGCATATGGTTAATAATGGAGTAGTGGAGAGGAAATTGACGG
>NC_032026.1:11007350-11008022 GCF_001865875.1 Lupinus angustifolius | reverse complement strand
ACAACCCCTGGATTGCATTTGAGATCAATGAGAGGGATGCCCAGAAAGCGTTTGTACGACCTAGGTCCGGGTAGGACTGTTCCTGAGGGAACCGATCGATCTATTTTTAATTCCTTGCGAGGATATGTTATTTCGTGTGCGTACAAAGTGGCTTGGTACGAGACCTGTACTCTTGATTTTTTTTCCGACTAGGTTATTGAGAGGATATTGGTGTGAGGTGGATGATCATGACATAGCATGCATATATTGCACTTGTGGAAGTGGATTCCCACATTTGAGTTACAAACATCATCCATCATTAACATTATGCACATATTATTACTTAAGGTTATGATGTTTGTTTATGAAATGTATGTGGGTACATTGTGGTTTATGTTGATAAATGGTGAGTTATGATGTCGGTTATAGAAATATATGTGTATGTTATCATTTGGGGTTATGATTCCCACTTATGTGTTATTTAATTATAGTCATGATATCTTGTCGATGAATGATATATTGATAAAGGGTGAATTATGATATTGATGGGAATATACATAGGTTGATTAAATAATTGTTTATGAGAATAATTGATGAGTTTGGTTATATGACTCATGTGGTTTAGATAATTGTTTATGAGAACAATTGATGAGTTTGGTTATATGACTCATGTGGATTAGATAATTGTTTATG
>NC_032026.1:11007026-11007250 GCF_001865875.1 Lupinus angustifolius | reverse complement strand
TTTTATATATATGAACTGTTTTCATATTTGAGTGTAATATTCTGAGTAATTCCACGCCGTCAATGAACTTACGTTCATTAGATGTCTTACTCTCTCTATTACTCTTCTTTTTCTATTGCTTGCTTTTCGGACGTGTGCTCGTCAGGTACACAGCTTTGCTCGGATTTGCAGCTACCCATCCGTGATGTTCCAGGAGGGGGCATGAGGAATTGAGGAAGAGGCAG
>NC_032026.1:10993349-11006926 GCF_001865875.1 Lupinus angustifolius | reverse complement strand
CCTGGAATCTTCTGAGTCAGCTTGGGGGCCAGTCGATGTCCTTTTGTTTGTTTTTGATGGGGGCTGTGTATTTGGTGATTTTGTATATGTTAGTGGCGATGTAGTTTCCGCCTTTGTTGATTTAGTTTGTATGAACTAAAGATGACTTAACCGTTTATATGCATTGTGTTATTCAGGAAATTGTGAATCAGGTTAAGTTATCATTCGATAACGATAAGTTGATTTTCCGCATTTGAGTTACTTAAAGTGATGTCCCGGAAAAGGAAGGTTTTAAAAGGAAACAATTTTACATCACCATTTCAAAAAAAAATGTACCCATTTTTCCGCAATGTTTTTGAGAAGTATTTTTTGGGGCGTTACAAAGTCTGTCAAACACCAGATTATCTTTATTCAAAGTTGCATCATCTAGTTTAATGATTTGGCCCACTTTTTTCACAACAAAGCGAAAGAATTCCTCTGACCCGGCTTGTAATGGTGTCCCCAAGCAACGAACCCACACCAATCTATCTTTCATTCTCTCTTGAGGGGACTATCTCCTTATATCTGTGAAAATAATTTTACACCAGGGTTCTTTGCACATCTTCAGAGCCTCTAAGTGTTCTTCATTCTCTCCTTTCAAAAGGAACAACCTTCCTCCCATATGAGATGCTTTAATAGAAAAAATCCCTTCAGAGGAAAGGATATTTTGAACTTTGTCAATATGATCCCAATTTCTGATTTCACCCACAAAGTTTTTGCCAAGCAAATTGATAGTGTCATTAGATATCTTGAAATCTAAGTCGTGCCAATCGTGCAAATCCTCAACCCTGAGATGAGATCTTCCTTTGATCAAAGCTTATTTCCAGGAGGAATGAACCATTTTTGACTTATCAACACTCTTCTCATGCACTCCATATTCCTCTTTACGCCTTATATATGATGTTGATCACCTCTCCCTCCAAGCTTTTGACCTCCTTGCCTTTCAAATCTTGGTCTATTCATACCAACTTTAAAGTTACCAATCCAAAGATTCATCAAGGCTTTCTCCAAAAATCCTTCATCTCCACTTTGTTTGAATCTAACAAAACCAAACCTTTTTCCTCTTTTATCCCTTTTCTTAGGAATTATTACATCCCCCACACTTCCAAATTTCTGAAATGTCGCCCACATCTCTGCAACACCGAAGTTATCCGGGAAATTTGTGAAGAAGAAGGTTGTAACGTACTCAGCAGATTCCTATAATACCCTCTAGGAATAAAGCTTCCATAGCTCTTTAGGCTTGCCCTATGAGAGAAGAGAAGGGTATTACCTACAAAGCTTTTCTTCTCATCACGATAATGGCCCTTACCAACAACCCTCCATTCTTCTTTTCCTCTCCACTCTCCTTTCTCTCTCCATCACTGTAAACATGCACAGGTGGCTATTAATAATAACTAAACATGGCCCTAGACCAATTGAATTCAAGGATTACTTAACCAAAACCAACAAACTAACAACTATATCAAACATTCAAACCCAATTAATGAATGTACAATATCCTATATACCCTTTATGATATGATGATTACGACCAATATTTTAATAAATACATTTTCTGAATTTGTGTGATTGTCAAATATCAATTCATCATTATCACAATTATTTCAAATTTTTTATGTTTTAATTTTTTTTTATGTTTTTTTCATATTTCTTGATGTTGTAGACATTTATATTTTACTTTCAAAATATTCGCTCTTCACAAAATTATATATACAATTATAACAATAATAAACATAAAAGTAATGCAAATTCATGGTATAATAACAATAAACATAAAATATTAGTTATATATATATACATATAACTTCTAAAATTGTATATTTAAAAGAGAAACCACACTTGCACAAGCATTGGTGTGATTGATCTCCAACGTGCTTTTAGTATTTCTTTACTAATTCCTAGAACTAATACAAAAAGCTGTAGAAAAGCTAAAATTTTCAAAATAGATCATGTGATTTTGTTAAAAAATTAATAATAGGAAACATTAAGTATTGGTTGGAAGAAAAAGAAGTATTAATTGAAGGTCGGAGAAAAGAGAAATTAAAAAATATGTCACCTTGTACATACTATTAGATTTATCTTAAATCCATGATTAGTAATAAATGTAATTGGTGTAATTTAACTCAATGTAAATCGATTTACCATATATAATATAAATACAAGTATAATATATATATATATATATATATAGTTAGTTTTTAAATTTAATGAGTCAAACTGTATCTAACTCATTTTGTTCATGAACAAAGTTTGTCAAGCTAATTAATGAGACGAGTTTCGAATGATACCGAATTGGTTAAGTTGATTATCAACCCTTAATTATAATAGTGTAAGCATCAATTATGATAATTTGAAAGTTCATGGTATGAATTTATAAATTACCAAAATTTTAAGAGAGGTTTAATACATTTTCCTATATATATTACATACAAAATGCAAACCTTCCCTCATCTAAGTTTGCATTGTGTGTTGTGAAAATTAAAAATGTCACCCATATTCTATGTCACCTTCTTCCTTGCACTTGGTTTATGTAATGCTTCTATTGATTCTGGGTATCAATTCAACAAATTAGCCATGGATAGCATCAATGAGGTTGCTACTGCAATTAGTGTAATCGTCCAAATTGATCTTCCTTCTACTTCAAAGAAAGTGCATTTTAATTGTTTAGAAGGAGGAAGTTTTGAAGTAGCAGTTGGTGGTTCTTATAAGTGGGCTGCTACCATGGGAGAGAAATGTAACTTAAGATTTATTAAAGTGAGGACTTCTATTGATCCACGTGACTCCAATGATATACACCGTCTTTCCTATTGGCTGATCAAATTTGATGGCTTATATCTTAGTTCGGACAACCAAAGTTGGGTGAAAAAGGCTGAATGGAATTATTGACCACTAGAATGGTACGTTAACTTGAGTGAAGATCACCTGTTTATATGTAATTTTATTTATCATTTATCAAAATGCAGTAACAATTATTAATTGATATGATTTTATTGATTTAATATAGAGATAGAGAAATAGTGGTACAGAATATATTCATTCCATTAAGCTCAAATATTACTATTGTTTAGAGTTTGTAGTAGTACCATTCAAAGATAGAGAAAGTATGATGATGAAAGTGTGTAGATATACTATGTCAAAGTAATAATTTAACAACGCTCATTTGTAAGTAAATATTGTACTAACTCATATTCTTTATTTTTAACTCATCTCACTCGATCATTTGACTAAGTGAAAAATCAACAAGAGATCTAATTAATTGGCTAAGTGAAACTTCTTTTATCCGATTAACACATTGTTGATTTTAATAATTATTTTTTATTGAATTATTTTGCAATAAATTATAATTAATATTAACTTAAATAAGTTTTTTATCTCCAAAATGGAATTGTGGTTATAATTCATATAACTTTATTTTTTATGGATTTGGTCCTTATATATTCTAAAATATTTGTTTTAGTTTCTAGTTATAATATGGCTAAGACGTACATGTGAAATGTGTTATACTAAGTGATGATCTTATAAAATGTGAGATTGATAGATCATCTAAGGACTAAAATCAAATAGACTAACTAAAATAATAAGTAAAAATTGGAGGAAAAAATATCGAAGAACTGAAATCAAAATTCCATATATTTACAGTGATTAAGAATATATTTCATCATTCGTTCTATAATCGACTACTGTTTTTATAATTCGACTTTAATAAAACTTTACATTAAAGTTTGTGAGCGTTAACATGAAACTGTTTCTTTATTGATTTCTTGAGCTTTGATATGAAACTGTTTCTTTATTGATTTCTTGAGCTTTGATATGAAACTGTTTTTTGTGCTTTCATATGAGTACTAGAAAATGACGTGCTCTAATATCCGTTAATGTGCTTTAATTTATTTAAAATTCATTGCATATGCTCTAGTTCACTTTTCCATTTGTGCATTTTAAAAATAAAAATAGTTAAATAGTTAACTTTATTTTTTATTTTTATACTTAAGGCTATCCTGTCATCATTTGACCATCCTATTCACAAAAGTAAAAGAATATACTATATATATCTATACTATTAATAAAGGGAAAACATAAAATAATCACCATCATGGTGTAATTTGTATTTTCCAATTTTACTCTCAATAGCTTTTTATTTCTACCAAAACATCATATAATATTATTTTCTTATTTTATCCTTATTATCTTCTTATTTTAAAAGTGTATTTAAAAAATTAAATATTAGACCAATTGAATAAATTCAACCGTAAATTTAGCGCAAAAAATTATATTTGAATTTATAAAATACAAACTATACATCACAAACGATAGAAAAGTGGGTTGACAGGCACGACAGTGCATGTCAACACGCTAGTAATAATAATGCACGCTAGTCTATAATAAAAACAAAAACTCAAATTAGAATAAACTTCATTGTTTACCTTGACCAGATTACCAGAATGATTATTTTTTAAGAATGTCTCTACATAAAGAAGAATTGCTCTCACAAATCATCTAGTAAGCAAAGGTGACGCACGTCCAACCATACCATTTTTTTGTACCGCCAAAATTATTTCTTACTTTTTTTTGGTAAGGAATTAATCTATTTCGGAGTTAATGATTGCCTATATTAACAAATGTTACTCTTAGGAATCAAATCATTGAGTTTAAGAATCTAATAAAACCTTGTACCATTGGACCAACACGTAATTGGGTCATACCATTAAACATGATTATTTAATATTGGTCATATAAATATGTGTTTTTGTTATATAGAGTTAGTTTTAAGTTGGGACTAAACGTAAAAGTTGTGTTAAGATATTATTTTTACAAATAGGGTTATTAAATAATTTTAAAAAAAGTAAATTATACTGACACCCCTGAGTTTTAGTCAAATTACACAAACTACTCCTCATTTTTTTACACATACACAGACCTCCCCTCATTTTTATACTTCATTACACTGACCATCCCTGCATAAGAAATAAGTATAATCTTTTAAACAAAAAATGTGATAAATGCAATTAAGTTAAACAAAACATGATATATTGTGGAGACAAATCCAAATAATATATGAGTCAATATTTCTTTATTATTTTTGGTTCATTACAGTATATTATAAGAGTGATTTAAACAATATTTCTTTAGAATTGTTGATGCATTTTGTAACATAAAATAATAAAGATACATTAATTTGTATATTATTTAGACTTGTCTACCCAATATATCATATTTTGTTTAACTTAATTGCATTTATCACATTTTTTGTTTAAAAAATTACACTTATTTTTTATGCATAAGTGGTCAGTTAATGAAAGTATAAAAACTAGGGGAGATTTATATAGGTGTAGAAAAGTGAGGGGTGATTTGTGTAATTTAACTAAAACTCAGGAGGTGTCAATGTAATTTACTCTTTTAAAAACGGTCAAACGAATATCACAAAACAAAAATATGACCAGCTAAAACAGAAATCTTTAATACTCTTATTTAATTTTATTATTATTTTTATGATTATGTGTATTAAATAATTTCCTACAAAACTAAAGAAAAACGAAATGAAAATCTGCCCGATAAAACAAAAGTATTAAGTCGTCTGATTTAATTTATTATTCCATATACTCCTTTTTTAAGTTTGTTTTCTGAAAAAAAGTTATTTATATTATATTTAAAGTTTAGACAATATTAATTATTTTTTATTAATTATATCCTTATCTTAATTGAGCACTTTATTATGATAATGTGAAGAGAAGAAATGATGATGGTCTGAATGTTATTAAACTCATCAATAACTCGATCATCAAATTAAGTCAATGAGTCATTGGTTAGACCAGTGAGTTTTGGACTGATTGACTCATTTTATATTATTAGCTAACATTATTTAATAAATCTATATTTTAAGTTTAAAAATATTACTATACCTAATTAAATAATTAGCAAAGAACATTTTACTACTATAAAATATCATAATCAAGTTTAAAACATCATTAAACAACTATGTATTATGCTTTAATTGCATGAAAAGTGCACATGAATTTAAATTTAATTAAACAATGAAAATTTTGCTATAATATAAGTTAACAAATGACAAATATAATTACAAATAAGTTAAAAAGAATTCATCTTAAAACGACGTTGTTTTGGTTGTTTTTAAAAAAAATCTGTTTTTTGATTGACTCAGGCAGTCCAATCAGTCTGGTCATCCGAGTCACCGGTTTTAGGCTTAAATCAATCGAGTAGAACCAAGTCAATCAAATTTTAATATAAAACCAGTTAGATGAGAGGTTCAGATCGGTCAAATGTTCAGTTCACTATTGAACCAGTTATATTGTCCAGTTCGAGCCGAATTTTATAACACTCGATGATGTAATAAGAAAACGCAATTTATATATTTTTTTTTGAAAACAAAAAAAATAGTATTATTTTTTATCAGTGTAGTCAAATCTTAAAAGACACATATAAAGGTACAAAAGGAGTAATTTTTTAAGATAATATTGTATACTCCTAACAAATATAAATTCTCTTAAATATAGAAAATGACATTTAGCATATGTTATAGCATATTTATTGTGATTGACATTTAACATATGTTGTAGCATATTTATTCTGATTTGTTAATGTGTGATTCTTATTTCTTAAGAATAATCATTGCATAAGAATATTTCGTGTATTTATTCTTACCCCAAATGCAAAAAAAGAGAATATAGAAATGATTTGTTATTATTAAATAAAAAGGTTGTGGGGAGGTTATAAGATCTGAATAAGAATAAGAGTGATATATAAAGAACAATAGTATTATTCTTAATTTATAAGGATATGTAATAAATTATAAAATAACGTGTAAGACTCAAATACTAATGAAATTATTTTCTCTAACAGAGATATTATTAGCTTCTTGTGAGTAGAAAGTGACACATGTCTGTTTTGTATGGGCAAGAAGATTGTTATGTTGATATGTTAGGAGGATATAAATTTTTTTTCTCTAAATTTGAAGCACATATTTTTTAGTCTAAACAACACATATTTTTTTGTTTATTTTGCTAGTATCAAGGGTATTCTCCATCGTATGATAAGAAACTAATATCTTTTAGAGTATGTGATTGTCTCTTTCAACAAACATATCCTTTAAAATTGAATCATTAATTTTTTTTTATTTTTATGAGGATCCAGTGGAATCTTACACCACTATATCAACGTCTTATTGCTGCATATTTCTTTCGTTTACCGAAGATATTCCCACTGACATCAAACTAAATACTCTACCCCGATCCTCAATAAAATTAATGTTTTACATTTAAATTAAGAAATGCATGAAATAAAGAGAAAATTACATAAAGCTCATCTAAGCTTTATATCTTCTGTAGATAATATTATGTTTCTTCTTAGTTATTCTTTAAACTTTATCAATTGATGAAATTGACCTATGAATAAATACATTTAAAATTACTAATAGGCCAACATGGAAACTAATGCGGTCAAACTCATATTAGTATCAATGCAACAATGTAGGTTAGTCAACGTTAATGTTAAGCGAAAACTATCATCAAAATACAAATTTGATTGAGAGGAAAATAATAAGTAAATTATAAAGTTAAAAATAGTTAACACAATAATATTTTTATTTATAAAAATAAAATAAAATAAAATAATGATGATCTATCAATTCAAGTTATAACAAAATGCATGAGTTAGAATTATTCATTACTATTAATTTAATATTATCCTTATGTGTAGACCGATTTCGGCAAAACATAAAGTTTATGGAATAATTAAAAAGAAAATATAGTTCATGATGATTACTTGCAAAAAGCATAAATTCAAAGAGTTTTTATAGACTTTCCCAATAAAAAATAAGACTTTCAATTTTACCACCTCTAGTCCTTTTACAAGACCATTTTGGAGTATCTTATTTATAGGTTTCTGTAAAATAAATAAGTTTATTGCCAAAATATTCTTATTTACTTAAATGATTTATGTGAAAAATAAAATAATTTAATTCCATCCAAGCATCCACGAATGATAGCTTTGGTAAATTATGATAGAACTATTGAGAAATTTAATGATATTTTTGTATTTCTTAATTTAATGAAAGTAATAAAAAAGTCTTCTAAAGTATCAAAGGTGGTAATTTCTTTCCAACTTTTTTTAAGCAAAGGGTGAAAACCACCCGATGGGTATATTAAGAAATATTGAGAAACAAGAGGTTGCATTGATACAAATCTATAGGTCGGAAGGCCAAGCCTATTCCTATTGTAATCATTTTTCAAGAAACTTAGAATTGAATTCCAATGAGAGAAAACCTTCGAGACAATGCAAAAATTAGTAAGTTTATCTGCGCAAGTGTTTCCCTTCCTATAGATGTGAGTAATGAAGCAATCCATTGATTCCAAGATTTTTTTGCAGCAACACCACTTGTTTAGCAGCATCCAAGGAGGATTGCACTTCCCTTTGAATATGTCAACAACTAATGTCGAGTCACACTCTAACCAAACAACCTTCCAACCATTTCTATGAGCCAATTCAATAACCATGATGGCTAAGTTTAGCTCTGCAAATAAGGCATCTTTGATTCCAAAGTAGTCAGCGAAACAAGCCATGAAACCCCCCATGTGATCTCTGAAAATTGCACCCCCACCCGAGTAACTCGAGGAGCCTTGAGCAGCACTATTCGTGTTGATTTTCACCCTTCCTATAGCAGGAGGAGCCCAATTAACTTCAATAGTTTTTGGAGCTTTGGAGTAATTGATTGAAACATGAAGAGATTTTAAGATGCAAAGCTCCTGTATGTTAGGATAAGCAGCAGCCTTAGAGGTGTTTCCAGAGAGAGTTATTGCCAGCTTTATCTTAGCTATAGCTTGCTGCATAATGATCCTCTTGTTATCAAACCTTAGTTTATTTCTACAATGCCATATAGTGCTAACAATATGGATAATACTAGCAGCCAAAAGATCTTCCCCTGAGGGCTCCATTTACTTGTACAACTCAGTAGGATTGTAGAAATTGAAGGAGTATCAAGGTTTATAGAGAAAATTGAGTTGAGACGGTTCCACAAATCAACAGCAAAAGCACAAGAGAGGAATAAATGATCAACATTTTCTGTGTTTTTCATGCAGAGGTGGCAAACAGAAGCCAAATAACACCCTCTTTTTTTCAAGTTTTCATCCGTTAGAATTTTCTTATTGATGAGCCTCCAAGTGATGAAGGATTTTGATGGAGGTATAGATGCAGACCAAAGATAATTACACCAACTGAGATTGTTTGCAGTAGGGGAGATGCAATTAAAAGTAACCTTTAATGTAAGCATTCCATCATTAGAGTTTTGCCAACAACATTTATCTTTGTTTTGAGCAAGGGTGGTCCTAGAAATTTGCAGAGTAATATCAGAGAAACGATCAGCCAAAACCTGAGGAATGATCCGCTTAAAGTCCAAGATGAAATCACCAACTGTGGCTAGAAGATTGTGATAGAACTCCTCAGGAATGTTTAGAGACTCAACCAAAGGTTCATCATGCCAATTATCCTTCCAGAAATTTATGGTGTGGCCATCCCCTATAAGCCAGATTGAGTTAATTTGTGCAGTATGCCAATTAGCTCGAATTCCAGGCCAGATAGATGACTTAAAATATCTAGAAGATGGAGTAGTGTCATTGCCAAATCTATTTATGCAAAAAATGGCCAAATCTTGATCAGAGCTCAACATCTCCCAAGCAAGCTTTAGAAGAGCAGCCACCTTGATTTTGTTTAAGGATCTTAGGCCAAGACCACCACATTTGAGAGTGGTGCAAACCTGAGCCCATGACACAGTAACCATCTTCCTGGTATTAACATCACCAGATCAAACAAAATTCATGATGCAAGAATCTAAATGCTTTAGTAATTGAACAGTTCATGCATATATATGGAAAGTATACACCAACATGCTATGTATTACAGACTTCACAAGCTCAACTCTGCCCATAATTGATAGAGAATGCCCTTTCCACTTAGCAAGTTTATTTGTGATTCTATCAACGATGGGTTGGAGATATAGTTTCCTAGGCTTTCCTTTGAACAAAAGGACACCTAAGTATGTGAAAGGCAGATCTCCAGCATTGAAGCCTAAATAGTAGGATAAATTTGCAATCTTTCTTGCTGAGCCAATTGTGCAGAACTTGCACTTAGAAGGATTAATACGCTGACCATAAGTTGAGGCATAATTATCAACCAGGTTTTTTAGAGCAAGCAATTCTCTTTTGATCCCTTTGCAAAAAATTAAGATGTCATCAACATAAAGCACATGGCTAGTGGTATGCAATCTTTTAGGACCAAAAATAAGACTAACTTTGTGTTAATCAATCAGCTTTGAAATACCTTTGCTCAGGACATCTTCTGCCAAACAAAATAAGAGATAAAGGATCCCCTTGTCTTACACCCCCGAGACAATTGAAATAACCCGCATTTTGACCATTCACATTTATTGTGAGCTTGGCTGAATGCAAAATAATTTTGATCCAGTTGATGAATTTGACATTAAAGCCAAAAGCCTGCAGAGTATCAAGCAAAAAAATCCAGTCTAGAGTATCAAAAGCTTTCCTGATGTTAAGCTTTATTGCCATATTGCCACCAAAGATTTTGTGATCAAGCAAGTTTATTGCTTCTGAGGATGTGCAGATGCAGTCCTGAGTACTTCTACCTTTGAGGAATCGTTTTTGCTTAGGAGAGACAATTATGTTTGAAATTAAGGATTCTCTATAAGCAAGCACCTTAGTGATTATCTTAAACTGGAAGTTGGCAAGAGCAATAGGTCTGAAATCCTCAATTCTCTCAGTAAAAGCAGATTTTGGAATGAGAATGACAGTGTTGGAGTTGAGGTTTGGCATTATCCAACTATTAGTGAAGAATTGAGAGATAGAGTTGCAAACATCATACTCCACTATGTCCCAAATATGCTGATAGAAACATCTCCCAAATCCATCAGGACCAAGAGCCCCATCACCATTCATTGAGAAAACAACAACCTTGATCTCCTCATGGTCGGGAATTTTGGATAACATGAAGTTCTCCTCAGCATTTACTAGGCAAGGAATAACCTCTTAGATTAGAGAATTAGGGGAAGATTTGTTAGGAGAAGCAAACAACTCTTTATAATAATTAAGAGTATGGTTTGTTATATCCTCATGCTCAGTAAGAATGGAGTCTCCAACTTTGAGCATAAACATAGAGTTGGTGGCAAGTCTTATCTTAGCAATCTTGTGGAAGAAACTAGTATTTTTGTGACCATTTGTATGTTAGTTAAGCCTGGATTTCTCCTTCCATAAATCATCTTCCATCACAAGAGCTTTCAAAAGATTGGTTTGAGCAGTGATTTCCTGATCCAATAACTCTTGGTCAGGCCATGATCATTTATACTAATCTGAATGGTATCCAAGTCAGCTATTGCAGCCTGGACTCTATGGTGTATGTTGCCAAAAACATTAACATTCGAATCTTTAAGAAATTTTTTGAGCCTTTTAAACTTTTGAGAAAGAATAACATAGGGCAACCATAGATGGACTCTCTCCAAGACTCAGCTATTACCCTTTTGTTAGGTATCAGTGGTCTAGGAACACCTAGAAGGGGGGTTGAATAGGTGTGGCGGTTAAAAATTACCACTTTTTAACAACAACCCAACTGCTGGAAAAACAGTCTAGTTAATCGATTAACAGAAAGGTTTAATCGATTAACACAGTTACAAAACAGATTAACAGAACGAGCAAATTGCACAACAATTAAAATACACTTTAAACATATATATTTCAGATATTTTTGCATACAAGTGTTAACTATATGGCATTAAACAGATATCCAAATTATCAAGAATATATTCAATGTATCAATGCAAGAAACAAAAGAAAGATAAATAAAGAAAGAACAATGCAAAAAGGATTTTTATACTGGTTCATTTGCGGTCCACTGCAAACTACATCCAGGCCTCCCCTTCTGAATCAGGGAGATTTTATTTCTTCACAATATTAAATTAAGATACAGTCACCAATTCAATTTACAAGCACAATGGATGCTCCCTTCTTGAAATCTAGGATCTCTAAAACCTGGTTTGACTTCTACCCTTTCGCCTTTTGAGAAAACCTTTCTCGCGAACAAGACCCAGCCAAG
This sequence comes from Lupinus angustifolius, assembly GCF_001865875.1. Taxonomy (NCBI): domain Eukaryota; kingdom Viridiplantae; phylum Streptophyta; class Magnoliopsida; order Fabales; family Fabaceae; genus Lupinus; species Lupinus angustifolius. Next base: position 10,994,801 of record NC_032026.1, on the reverse strand, counting down.
AATCTTATCCTCAAATCAAGACCTCCCTACCTTGGTGAAGAACTTCAATCTCTATGGTGATTTCACACCAAGAGACAAATCCAGGCTACACAACACACGTTAAAATCAAGGTATTCTAAGCACATAAAGCCTAAGATATTACAATGTAAAGACTAACGATTAACCCTTATCCTAATCGGTTACGCCATCAATATACAAGTGAGTTAATCAGTTTTCAGTATACAACAAGCTTCTTTCAATCAGAATCTAATCCTTGATCATGTGAGCAATATCAAATGAATATGAAATTATGCAGAAACATAAAGCATGTTACAGAAACAAAACAACATAATCTCTCTTCTCACACATGCAACTCTCATGCAAAATAACAGTGAAAATACAAATGCAAATGCTCTCTATGTAACGTCCCGAAAAATACTTCTCAAAAATATTGCGGAAAATGGATAAATTTTTTTTTTTTAATTGGTGATATAAAACTATTTCCTTTTTAAAACCTTTCTTTTCCGGGACATCACTTTAAGTAACTCGAATACGGAAAATCAACTTATCGTTATCGAATGATAACTTAACCTGATTCACAATTTCCTGAATAATACGATGCATATAATCGGTTAAGTCATAGTTAGTTCATACAGACTAGGTCAGCAATGGCGGAAACTACATCGCCACTAACATATACAAAATCAAAAGAAACACAGCCCCCCACCAAAAGCAAAAGGGTACATCGACTGGCCCACAAGCTGACTCAAAAGATTCCAGGAATGTTGGACCCCTCACTCGGGTCCTCCTCCTCTTCCGAGTCAGACACGAGGTCGATCACCTCCACCGAGCTCTCTACATTGACGAGCTCAACGACCTCGTCCTCGTCCTCCTCCTCCTCCACTTCATTATGCCATAACCCAGCGGCATAATTCGGAGGGGATGACATTCTCAGAACCGGAGCCTTCTTGCAGGACTTCCCCAAGACCACTGCTTCTTTTGGCTCTACTGGATGACGGAGCATCCAAACAATCTGGCCACGTCCTATAACCGTGAGAGGGAATAGCGCCATCACTCCTGACTGGCGGGCATCGAAGTCCAACCTCTAGAGACATCAGCCTCTTTGGCGACAAGGTGAAGGAAGTGTCAATGTAGGTGTCGGGTTGAGGGATCATCATCGATGACCCGTTGCACACCATGTGCAACGACAGACCATAGGGGCCTGTGTATGTATATCTGGGCCCGTCACTATTCCATTGTCCCATCGGGGACATCGTGAAGTGATAACCTCAAAGATGAGTGTTGTTGTTGGCCATCTGCATAGCAAATATATACAAAACGAGAACAATACAGTAGAGAGAGTAAGACATCTAATGAACATAAATTCATTGACAGCATGGACTTATTCAGAATATCACACTCAGACATAAAATATATTTTTAACATACAGTTCATCATTTATCATTGACATCA
>NC_032026.1:10992921-10993249 GCF_001865875.1 Lupinus angustifolius | reverse complement strand
AATGCAATGCATTCCTAGTCAGAGTCAAATGCAAGTGTATTAATCAAACACATGATCGACCCATCCTTAAGCCATCTCCCGAAAAGGAATGCTTCTCGTGGGACCTGATAGTACGTCAACCGTACATGCTCAAGGTAACATCTCATTCACTACAACTCATCACCGAATAATCATGTACGGTCTCATGACCAGGCCTCTTACGGTCGGTCGGTCGTTGATCCGTGATATCATGTATCCTTACTAGGGTACCCCCTAGTTCACGACCTCAAGTCGGATACTTGCCCAACAAGGGAAACATAAACAATGCTTTCAATACTTTTGTGGAGTC
>NC_032026.1:10992361-10992821 GCF_001865875.1 Lupinus angustifolius | reverse complement strand
TCAAGCGAGACATCTCTCGCCCAAGCGAGAGAGTTCTAGGGGCTCATTAAAATCCTGGGCATTCTCGCTCAAGCGAGGCCCTTACTCGCCCAAGCGAGATTTCTGTCGCCCAGGCGAGGGAAATCCAGAACCAAAACTTCTCCTCGCCCAAGCGATAGGGACTTGGATATAATACCAATTTTGCCCTTTTCGACAACCGAAAACACATTTAAACATGGTTTTTCAAACACCTGCACACATAGAAGTTCCCAACAACATTCATATACCATATTCAACACATTTCATCAACAATCATATATATATATATATATATATCCAAAAGCATTCAAACATAAAAATCTTGGGTTTCTTAAAACCCAAGTTAGCTCCAAAACCTTTGAGATAGTATAGGAGATCCGGGTGTCATATTCGGACACCACTATGTCACGGTGTGTTTTCTCTCACCTTAATGAAGCGTGCT
>NC_032026.1:10977248-10992261 GCF_001865875.1 Lupinus angustifolius | reverse complement strand
TCATAAACCTTAACATCATTTTTAACAAAAGTTTCTACTTTTCCAACTCTTTCCAAGCCATGGTTTAAGGCTAAAAACAAATAGAAATACATACATTCTCATTTTTCCAAAACACTTCCTAAAGGTTCCTTTGATTTCATCATCATCCCCTTTGGCTAAAACAACCAAATGCATGTAATAAAACATTATAACAACTCTATGAACACAAGTTGTTCATGGTTTCAACAAAATATTTTCATAAGTTCAAGAACATCACCATTTTCGGTTTTGAGGAGAAAATGAGTTAGAAAGCGTTTTAGAAAATTTCAACGGTTGAATATGTTCTCGACATGCTCATGAACAACATACTTAAATCTCATCAACATCCATTGGTTGAATGTTGAGAGATTCCAGATTGAATATGGAAGAAGCAAATGAAAAATGAGAGGAAAAGATGAAGAGAGAATTTACATTCTCTTTGTAAATTTTGAAAATGAAAGAGAGTGAGAGTGAAGTGTGAAGTGTGAAGGCTTAAGGAAAGAAGGGAAATCAGATTTCCCTCTAAGAAATCGTCCAAAATCTCCTATGGTGGCTAATGATGATTTCATAAGATATTTGAGTGAGTGATGTGAGGTCTGCTTTATGGAAAAACAAATTTCACATCACCAACGCGAAATGACCACTTCGCGGACACGTGCGATAAACATGCCCGAGTATTATCGGCCAATACTCTATCGGGTATTATAAATCGCCCGATTTTAATATCTAATGAGAATTTCGGATTTCGGCATTCCGAGTGAAAAATATTTAGAAAATAGGTATGGATGTACTCAGGGTCTATATTGACTTGAAATGAAATTACGAAGCCAACGGCGTGATCGGAATTTGATTCCGAGTTACGGAATTCAAAAACCACTTTTTGAGTCGTACCAGGTGAGATTCGGCCCCGACAGCGGTCCGAAACCGACTGTCTCCGAAAATCATGAAAATGTACCACCAAATTGGAAATAGAATTACGAGCCTAAAATTCAACTAGAGTTTCGTCTAATTCTTTACCGAAGATTCCCAGAATTTCATTTTCGAAAGTATAATAAATAAAAATATTAATAAAATCTTATAATTCAATATCGTAAAATTCGCGGTGTTACACTCTAATACAACCCTAAAAAAATAGAATGAATGCTGATAAGTTCTGATTAAAGCCTCATATTTATAGCATGGTGAACAAGTGGTTTAAGTCGTTGCAAAAACAGTTAAACAGTTAAGCAGTTACAACAACTGAAACAGATTTCAGTTATAACACAAAACAGACTCGTTAATCGATTAAGACTACCATTTAATCGATTAACAGACTTACAGAATGACATCCAAAACAGTAAAATAGAAACCACATATTCAACAAAAATCAGTTACGTTAATTGTTAGTACATTTTACATAACGACAAGTGTACCGTATCGTACAAGTAATAAAATCCAGTAAAATACCGGGATATCGTCCTCATGGAGCAAAATGCATTGATATTAATTCCTACAACGGTCAATTGAGAGACTATGTACAAATATTGATTGATAAATTTGCATTGAAAGTTTTAGAAACAATAGCTTGAGTAAACAATTTAAGATAATAAAACAAAATGGTTTGGATCGAAACTCATCATTCTTTCCCTTTTTACATCCATGGATTCAATTCCTAATAACTTGTGAAGTTACTGAATTTGATGCACATTTTTCATAAATCAATTACATCAGTCCCCTGATTGTAACATTCTTAGGTAATCACTCAATTCCCAATTCCTCATATAATTGGATGATTAACTAGCATTAAAATCAAATATAAAAGCAATTCCTACATCATTGTCCATCCCTAGATCAATTATGTAGGAAGAAAGACAATTCAGATCCAGTATCAAGTTTAACTTCCCAGTTAAACTTGAACCTTAAATCATGAATTCAGTAGCTAATTGAAATCACGCAATAAATAAGGAACAAACTTTCCAAAATCAAATAACATTAATATAGAATTGAATCCAGGAGTACCAAAATTAAGAAGATTACATTTCGATTCCCAACTACGAAGAACTAGCCACCCATCCTCGCTATTACAACACTCAAATCATGAACTAATACAAAGAAGTGTGTAATAGAATCGTTTCCACGATTTCTATCTTATTCTCTCTATATTTCGTGCCCCGATTTCCTCCCAAAATGAATGAATGACCCCCCTTTGAATTCTGAAACCGCTACTTCTAATTCCAACTTCCATGCTCTCGCCCAAGCTAAAGATTCTCGCTTGGGCGAGGATCCAAGAGATTCCCAGGCCTGAGCACCTCGCTTGGGCGAGGTGTCCCTCTCTTGAGTGAAGATCAACAGAAGCAATGGTGATTTGTCGCCCAGTACCTCGCTTGGGCTAGGATCCCTCGCCTGGGCGAGAATCCTTCGCTTGAGCGAGGGGCATCAGGTATTTTGGTGCTTTTTCTCTTATTTGTCGCTTGAGCGACCCTTTCCTCGCTTGGGCGTGGCTTGCAATGTTCAGAGTCTTCAAATTCTTTTTTTTTTCTCTCCTCTTTTCTTTATTTATTAACCTGAAACAACAACAACACCATAAATTCCTAAGCATAGCAAAATTAACTAAGTTATCAGGAATTGTACACAATTATAACATAAATGTATACTAAGTGCCCCATAAATTATATACAATTTTACTCCAATTTGGCACTTAACATTAATCGATTAAGCTTACATGTTAATCGATTAATAGGAGCATTTATGCATATGTTTCACAAGACAAACTTCTCAAATGTTATGTGCAATATGTATACATGTTTTACCATTTATATTATGCCTAATATTCACAAATAACATGTATGATATATGCATGAACATACGATTAACTAGATGATTTATCTCATGAATATGGTAGTTCAGTTATGATGGCTTAAAAGATTAGCATTTAGGTTCACCTAACCTATACTCACTTACTACGGCACACATCCTAGACTACTTAGATTATAGACTCAATTTATCTTCTAGTCTAGATATGACCAAATGAGCATAAGGCATGTTGATTGTTGAGCCATCTTCAAGCTTTGTTAGAACCTTGTCTTCATCAAAACATAGGCAAAGATATGCTAGTGTTATTCTTGACACTTTACACTTTCACCTTTTACAGTCAGAATGTTGCAACCACATCTTATGGAATCTGGAAGGAGACATTCTTCTAGAAGAAGAGAGATTGGAGCAAAGAAGGATAAGATGGTGATCAGAAGAAATTCTAGGGAGGGTGCAGCAGGACACTTGATTCCAGGCTGAGAACCAATCATCATTACACATACTTCTATCAAGTTTTTTTTCAGTGAGGGTCAAACCCCTCCTTTTGTTGGACCAAGTGAAATTAGCACCCCTAGTTTGAAGATGGATTAGATTGGCATTATCAGAGAAGTTGATAAATTCCTCAGTTGAGACTCTATTAGGAAGCTTGGAACCCTTGCACTCATTTGCACCTCTAACCATATTGAAATCACCAATGCAACACCAAGGACCAATATTAGCAAGCATAAGACTCTAAATTTCAGCCCATAGAATCTTTTGTGGACATAGTTAGTATGAGCATACACATCACAAACAAAGATGATTTGGTTATCAATTTGTGAGGAGATAGAGACTTGCTGATTAGAACTAGAAATCACTAAAGGATTGAGGTTTTTGTGACATAAACCCCAAATGCTAGGCTGCAGATTGCCTCTATTATTCACCACAAAGATTTTTGAGGTTGAATTCAAACCAGAAAACATTGTTAACATCCTCAACAGAGATTTTAGGTTCAGAGATGAACACTAAATCAAGATTATGAGCTAGACATATAGTCTATAAAACCAACCTAGTTTTCAAGTTGCCAAGACCTCTACACTTCTAGTAGAGGACTTTCATTAGACAATGTTTAAATACCCACCCCTACAGGTAAAATGGACCTTTTCAGAGTTACCTCTTTTCTTCAATCTTTTTTTTAGAATTAGTTAAGCCGGGAGCGAATGAGCCATCCTCAAATTTGTCTTCTTCTAGTTCCTCCTCACCCCATAGTCTACCAACTAGCCTCAAGTCTCTTACTACTGCTTGGTTAGCAATAACCTCAGTGGGTTGGATTATACATTTCCCATATCTAATTTCTTCCATTCTCTAAGTATTAGAATCAGCCAAGGTGTCCTCCACACAGGTGTCATTGACATCCTCCTCATCGGAGGCATCTGATTGAGGAACTAAATTTGGTGTTGACACTACCCTTTCAACATTTTCCAAATTTTGATTGTCCCTACAATCAATTTCCAAGTTAATTATCAAATCATTTTCTTTCTCAACCACCTTTTCAATTGGTTGAGTTTTCTTTGTTCTTGGTTTTGGAGCTTCTTCTCCCAACTCTTTCTTACTTGTTCTTCTGCAATTAGCAACCATGTGCTCAATGGATTTGCAGCCATGACAAAATTCAGGAAGGTTCTCATATTCTAAAGACACAAAGAAGGCAAAACCCTCTCTTTCCACCAGAATTTGATTAGGAAGTTTAGCCTTTAGATTTATGTCAACATGCACCTTGGCGAAGTGACCAAAAGTTATGTTATTGGTAGCTTCGTCTAGAGATATTGGAGTCCATATTCCCCCTGTAATGGAGAAGATGATTCGGGGGGTCCAATATTCTTGGGGAAGACCCAATATTTTCACCCAACATTGAGAGTGTGATAGTTTTTGAAGACTCGGATTAAAATATGGGGTCCATAGGAATAGCCTTACGAAACTAGGCTTTAGATTCCATGCCCCTACAACACAACCAACCCTCAAATCTTCAACTGAAGAGAAGGAAAATTCATAGAACCCTTTTCCCAGAGAAACTAGGTTCCATTTTTCAATCGTGTTCCACAATAAGGTGAGCTTAGCTTTTAGGTCTGCAAATTTAATGGGAGTATCTCCTTTAGAAAAGATGAGCCTACCATGAAGATGATTTTTGCATCTTGCAGGTCAGCCTGATATTCTTCCTCGGGGATTTTAACTGATATTGCCTCATCTTTTATGCATGGTTGAGGAAGCTGAGAGACCGAGATATCACCATAGTTCTTTAGACGAATCTATCTCACCGAGAAAACCCCATGGAATGAAAAGTTTTGAGTTCATTGAGCTGACTTACTTCTAAGAAGTTTGGGATGCAGATCCTAGAAGAAAGGAGCTAAGCTTTTTTCAGATCCAAAAAAGTTGGAGTTCATTCAACTTTTTCTTCAGATTTCAATCACTAGAATAAAAACATCTCATCTTCACCTTCTCAAACCCTAACAGCATTTTCTGTAATCATCATGAACTATATTAATTGTGGTTTAAGGCAGTATTGTAAAAACCGGTTTGTGCTGGCCGGTTCAACCAATAATTGGTCCCAATACCAGTACGACACAATAATTATATCGATCATGTAATTAAATCGGTCAAAATTGGCCAAAACTGGTCATACCGGCTGGTTTTCAATTGAACCGAACCGCTCATATCGGCCAGTTTTTATTTAAAATTAATTTTTTATTGAAAATAAAAAAAATTATTGATTTTTTAACATTGATGTTAATATGTTATATATGTATATCTAATTTTGCTGGTGTGCGGTTTAATTAGTGAACCATCGATTAAACCGTTATATCACTATACTAGTACTCTAACCGGTTTGATGACCGGTACAATATTAATAACATTGGTTTAAGGTAATGCACACAAATGTTGTCTCATAGTAAAATATACAATTTATAATTGAAATTAAATGAGCACCCCTTATACAATTTATATATTTTTCATTGCTCAAAACTATGAGCTGAATTTTCTCTATTCCCATTCAAATATTGAAAGGCTAATTGTTGAACATGTATCTCTCTTTTTGTTAATATCTGTGTACTTTTGTAGATTAGTTTAGAATTGAACAATACTACCAAAATGAAAAATATTATGCTTTAACATGTATATCTCTTTTTGCTAATATCTGTGCACCTTTGCAGATTGGTTAAAATGAAAAATATTGAAAGGCTAATTGTTAACATGTATCTCTCTTTTTGCTAATATATGTGTACCTTTGCAGATTGGTTTAGAATTGAACAATACTACCAAAATGAAAAATATTATGCTTTAAAATTGTGGTAGCAATTCTTTTCCTTTTAACCAATTAATGGTGTCTTGATCTTGGTTTTGTACTCATAATCATTGTATTAGAAATAAATCCTAGCTTTGAATTGGGCAGCGCCCCTTATGCTCTTCTAATGCATTATTCTTTTGCTCTTTCAAAAAAAATATTATACTAAAATATCAATTTTCACTTCCAGAAATTTTTGCTTCTTTCTACACTCCCTTAGTCTCATGCTTATATTATTTTTTTTGATAAGTCAAGATATATTAGAAGAGAGTACCAGGGATACTTAACCTAAATGCAAAAGAGTCAACATACACATATAATACAAGCAGATAGATTCATACACTAGTCTTCAAAGAAAATATCAAATCAATCTATACTATTGATCCAATGTGAAGTACGAACTTATGACCATGTTATTAAGAGTCATATCATCATCCCAAACCTATCCTGCTATTTTTATGCTTAGATTTAGGAGTCTCGTATGTATTAACAAGAGTAAAAAGAAATGTGTTGCTAACATTTCTGTGTGTTAATTCCATTTATTAAGAAATGTGTTGCTAACATTTCTGTATGTTAATTCCATTTATTGTTTATATGGAAAAGGTAATTTCATTTCTCATTTCATTTTATAACATGACAATTATCCCTATAACCACATCTGTTAGTTCTGTTATACACATTCAAACATGTAACAAACAATGACCTAAAACTAGAATATATCATTCTCTCTCTCACAAGAAACACCTGCACTGACTTGGGACCATAGAAAAACCCCTCCAAACACACAACAATGTACCTTATCTCTGACATGATGCCTTTGTGAGAACCACTTATAAAGCCATCAACTACCCTGTTTACACTTTGCCTCTGATATTGACTGATTTTCTTCTTAACAATTTTTTCCATAAATGGGACATGCATGTGATGATAGGCTATACATGTCTCTAGATGAGTTGTTGGATTTTAATGGTGAAAATGGTAGCAACAGGAAAATGATGGGGAAGAAGAACTATGATAATGGTGAAACAACAGTGTTCAAATCCAAGAATCTTGAAACTGAAAGGAGGAGGAGGGAGAAACTTAGTAGTAGGCTTTTGATGCTGCGTTCATTAGTACCCATCATCACAAATGCAACTACCTAAACTTAACTATCTTAGATAATATATAGTACTTTATATAACGATTTATTAAATGCTCATTTCATTGGACTTGATAAATAATAGAAAATAACAATAAATAGTACTACAAAAAATGAGGAATGGGATCTGATTATAAATTCTGATTTTGGTTTTAGATGAACAAATTAACCATTGTTGATGATGCTATCACATACATCAAGGTGCTGCAAGACAAAGTACAAAATCTCAGCAAAAAGCTTTATGAAATGGATGCAACTTTAGAGGCAGAAATACCAGAGCCAAAGATCCTTGAAATTGATGCTGCACAAGAGATGAAGAATTGGGGTATACAGGTTATTATCAAAAAGTTCCCTTCTTTAATTAATTAAATTAATCTTCTCTATTCTTCAATTAGTGATTTTAGTGTAGTACTTTTCTGTCATAGGAAGAGGTTAGGGTGACACAAATTGATGGGAATAAACTCCGGGTCAAGATGGTCATTGAGAAGAAGAGAGGAAGATTGGGAAAATTGATGGAGGCCATGAATGGTTTAGGCATTGAGTTTATAGACACCAATGTAACAACGATAAAAGGAGCATTTCTGATTACTGCATGCATAAAGGTAACTCTTACATGAGGGATGAGAATCTAATTAAATGTAGCTTCTTTCATATTACCAACTATAATATTATGAGAGTATTGTAGGCAGTATGCTATCAAACTCATGAGAAGAGAGTCTGAGAAACTTTATCACATGCTTTAATATTATTAATGTGCTTTAACTTGAACAACTATGATATTTATCTTATTTATTTTTTAGGGCATGGATGGGGAAACACTTGAAGCTCAGCAAACTGAAGAGGTGCTGATAGATATTAACAGTGCCACTTAGGGCAATTGGAAATCTTATTTCTAATTCATTTGTCCATCAAATTACAATAGACTATAGGCTTTAGATATTGTTTTAGTGTTGGTCATCTTATATGCTTTCTATGTTACAGTACAAAGTGGGTACACTTTCATATAGGCAAATGAGAACTTATAAGACAATATATTTTATGTTGGTTTTGAGATAACATCATACTTATATGTTCATATGATGACTTTCCATTTGTCTTTCAAGTTTAATTATCTAAGTTAAAGACCAAAGAAATGGAGAATATGGGTCCTGATTAATTTCATTTATAATAAGATATGATAGTGCTAATCCAGTTATTAGGCAACTTAAAAAGTATTGGAATGTAAGGGGATAGAAACAGACCTATGTATAATTTATTTGAGTCCATATTACTTGCCCACACCATTTCTCACAAAATAACTGTGTTCTAACATATTATGGTTGGAAAAGGCAATTTTTTCTTAATTAGTTTTTATATTTTTATGATAAATTTTTGGTACAATTTGGTCCCTATGTAGGACTATTATTATGACATACTCTTGGGATCTTTAATTATCAATTTATATTTTTACTTTTTTATAGATCAAATTGATATATACAAAATAAGAAAAGAGTTAAATTAATCATTTTTTGATATTTATAAGAGTAAATTTTGAAACATTTTGATCACCATGTAGGACTATTATGACACTTTTACTATCTTTGAATACCGAATTTGAATTTTTATTTTTTTTCATTGATACATGTGAAATAAGGATAAGAGTGAATATTCACCCTTAATACTAAAGAGACATACAATTGGTATCCTATTAGTAAACATGTTTTTCCGAGAGAGAAGGTAATTAATTGCATCTTCTGAAGAGAAAATTAACCCTTTGTCAGAATCAATTTTAGTATCTTAATTACTACCACTATATAGATATTGCATACAAAGTTAACAGTTACTAACAAAAGGATTGAGCCTAATTCATGGCCATTCAAAGTTAGACTTTCTTCCACAACGGGCAATTAAAGCAGGGAGCAAAGTAGATGTGCATATGTTGCCAACAGATAAGAATCTCTGGATTTTAAAGTCAAGCAACTACCCCTTATTCAATTTTCAGTTGTGTGGCTCAATCACACTCCCTTCTTTGTGGACCAAATTGGAACAACTCATGCACATGGACCATAGTATAGATACTTATGAATAATGTTATTTGTACATACAAAAGTTGTCATTCAACAATATGACCCCATATTTTGGAAAAATTAAAAGGGCTATACGTTTTCTTTCTTTTTGGGCCTTTTTCCTTTTCCAAAAAAATAATATCACCCTTGAGCATTAATTTTTAGTTGTATACATAACATCAAAGATGTATACATATATACACATCAAATCAAACACATGTATGATCATGGTATATGTGAGCTTGAAACAAGATCTTCTCTATTGGAGAGGTAAATGCATATTTTTTATTTATTTTTAATAATAAAAGTATAATTTTATTATAATTAAAAGAATAAATTTATCATTATATTTCACTGAAATCCTAACAAATAAGCATGTGTGATTGAATATAGAAATGATATAAAGAGACATGATGTAAGCAAATTTATGCGTAAGAGTGTAAGTGCCTACAATAATTTGACACCTACAAAACAAAAAAAACAAAAAAGTATAAGTGTTTTATATAGCATACTCTATAGTAAATAATTTATAGTTTATATTTGGTTACATTAACTTTAAAATATAAATAGCATAAATGGATAAATGTATAAATTATTTTACTTTACACAGATAATGATAAATATTAATTTTTGTATTGATTTAGAATATCTTCGTATCATAATATAAGTTTTCATAACCAGAATCCTACATTCACTAACCAACAATGAAGTTCAATAATCTTAGTCCATTTTTTATGCTGTTGCTCTTGACCTCTTGTTACCACTCACTAGACACTATAACCACAACCCACCCCATCAAAGACGGTGATGTTTTGGTCTCCAACAACCGAGGAACCTTTGCACTGGGTTTCTTCAGCCTTGGAAATTCTAGTAGCAGATACGTTGGTATATGGTACAACAAAGTTCCACAACAAACGGTTGTGTGGGTTGCCAATAGAGACTACCCTCTACATGACACTTCTGGTGTTCTTTCAATCAATAACCATGGAAACCTTGTACTCCACGATAACATCACCCAAAACGTTAACCCCATTTGGTCTTCAAACGTTTCTGTCTTGTCTACCAACACTTCAGCTAAGCTTTTGGACACAGGCAAGGATTCTTGCTTCTTTGAACCTTAAATATTAGATGTTATATTAAAGATCAAAATATTAGAAGCCAGATAAACATCACTGTAGGATTAAAGAATAGTCATGCAAATATATTTTTCAATATATAGTTGATGATTATATAGGTAGGATTTGTTCTCACCTCTTCGCTAGTTGAAATTCAGTATTGATAAACATATATTCTTATTATATACATGTTATATGTTTTCACCCCGTAGCTATTAAAGTCAAAATCACATCACAAAATGATAATACGATCAAAGTTTTTAAGTAAAATAAAAAAAATACTTAAATGACTACGACTTAAATTGCTGATGAAGAAAGAAGCCAATATGATTGCAGTATATGATCATGATATGCTTGCCTAAACTCTTCCACAAATATTATTTTGGTAGTGATTGTAGTTATAACTTATACAAGCATCTTTATATAATGGTTGTTCAAGGTGAGCATGAGTCAGGTCGGGACGAATAAAGATTTATCTCTTATTTAGTCCTTGTTATTTTTTGAACCCAAACTCAATTCTAGATCCAAAGTTCATCCAACCTTAAATATCAATTGAATCGGTTTTAAAATGAAATATAACCCTCCATATTATCTATCATAATTAATTACGATGTGTTTATTGCGGACCCAAATTTAAATCCTTCCCATTTATGCTAATCTAATAACTTTCTGAATTCTTCAGGAAACTTGGTTTTGACCCAGAATGCAAGCAGCAATAACAGTGTAATATGGCAGAGTTTTGATTATCCTGGTAACACTCTCCTCCCTTTCATGAAGCTCCGTCTAGACCGGAAAACCAAGTTAAACCGGTTCTTAAGATCGTGGAAATCCCCAACCGACCCAGGAACCGGAAACATGACCTGCATGATCGACCCTTCAGGGTTCCCTCAACTGTTCCTGAACAAGAACAATTCTCCATTATGGCGTGGTGGCTCATGGACCGGTCAAAGATGGACAGGTGTGCCAGAAATGACCAACAACTTCATCTTCATCGTTAGCTTCATTGATAACGCAGATGAAGTTTCCATAACTTATGGAGTGAAAGACCCCAACGTGTTCTCCATAATGGTGCTTGAAGAAACGGGTCACCTGAGAAGGCTCACGTGGCAAGCTCGTGAACATAGGTGGTTCGAAATCTGGTTTGCTCCGAAGGAAGAATGCGACAATTTTAGACGGTGTGGTTCGAACACAAACTGTAACCCTTATAATGCTGATAAGTTTCAGTGTGAGTGTTTACCTGGGTTTGAACCAAGGTTCGAGCGAGAGTGGTACCTTAGAGATGGGTCAGGTGGGTGTGTGAGGAAGAACAATGTGTCCACGTGTCGAAGTGGGGAGGGGTTTGTGAAAGTGGCACGTGTTAAGGTGCCAGATACTTCAATGGCACGTGTGGATGAGAAACTGAGCTTGAAAGAGTGCAGGGAGAAATGTTTGAGTGATTGTTCATGTGCAGCATATACAAGTTCCAATGAGATTTCAGAAAGTGGGTGTGTTAGTTGGCATGGAAACATGGAAGATACAAGGACATATTCAGAAGTGGGACAAAGTTTGTATGTTCGTGTGGATAAACTTGAATTAGGTACTCTTCTCCTTTCTTATTAAGATATATTGGATTGTTACAAATTCTCATATAAGAAACAATGTACATAAACTACCAACAAGGCTCACTGGATCTGATTTCTAGATATACCATAAAATTAAAGGTTCGATTCTTATGAACGACACTAATAGATCATACACTCCTAAAAAAATTAATTTTTTATTCATAGGGTGATGAATACCCTTAGTTATACTAAAAAAAATGATGTATATAAACTTTGTGCATAGAGCATATGTGTCATATTGATTGTCTTATTATGACTGTATGCATGCAATGCAAGAAACATTTTCATTCTTTAGTGCTTTATTTTTGGCTTTAGTATTAAATTTTAAAGCATATACTTTATTTTTTGGGGTCATTAGTTCTGTACTTATGATATCTTTGCATATGCAGCTAAATATGCAAAGCATCCTTATGGTTCTCTTGGCAAGAAGGGGATAATAGCAATATCGTCAGTTTCTATTTGCTTGTTAGTATTTATGGTGGTCATTTTCTGGTATTGGTTTGTGAAAGCCAGGAATCAATGTAAGTGAAATTCTTATAAAAAATGTAGTTTTGGGGTTGTTAATATCATTAACATGTTCAAGTGTATTTGTTTCTGTATTTGATGATAGGGCAAAGAAGGGATCGCAAGTATTCATTTCGTCTTACCTTTGAGGATTCTCCTAGTTTACATGAATTTAACAGCACACAGAATTCAGATTTGCCATTCTTTGATCTTAGCTCCATAGCTGCTGCAACAGACAATTTTTCAACTGATAACAAACTTGGTCAAGGTGGTTTTGGTTCTGTTTATAAGGTAGCCAATCTTCTTTAGCAGGTCTTAGATTTCATAACTTTTAATTGGAGCATAACTTTAACTGTTAGATACCTCTCATTACTATGCCTTAAAAGAATTTTATGACAATTTTATGGCTCTCTTTAAGGGCATTTTATGTCACTTTTATGGCTTTGTTTCCAAGCATCCAATGCTTGGAATCCAAGATACCAAGACTTTGCTTGCCTATAAAAGGACACATATAGAGAGCTTCAAAATCATCTTCACAACACACAACATCTCTTTCATTTACACATATATTGTGAGTGCATTCTTGGTGAGAATTCTTGTTCCATTTGAGAGAGTATTTGTGAGAAAAAATATTGTCATTTGTCCTCATCATTATAAGAGGATTTCTTGTACTCTTCTTTTTTACATAGTGGAATTTTGCTCTTGATCGCCCATGGTTTTTTTCCTCTCACACTGAGGGGTTTTTCCACGTTAAATCTTGTGTGTTATTTTCTTTATCCTTTACTTGCTTCTCTTTTGTTCTCAATTGATTCAATCCTGTGCTTCCGCATTGTGCTCTAACCTTAACAAGTGGAATCAGAGCTCTTACTAAATTGAGAATTTCAAAATGTCTGCAAAATTTGACATTGAGAAGTTTGATGGCAAAATTAGCTTTTCTATTTGGCGAGTCCAAATGAGGGCCGTTCTTATCCAGAGCGGATTAAAGAAAGCTTTAGATGGGAAGTCAAAGAAACCAGTTTCCATGACCGATGATCAATGGGACGAGTTGGATGAAAAGGCGCTTTCAACAATTCAACTTTGTTTGTCGAAGGAGGTTCTTCGTGAGGTTGCCAATGAAGAAACCGCTGCGGCTTTGTGGCTGAAGTTAGAAACTTTATACATGACCAAGAGCCTCGCAAACAAGCTTCGTCTCAAAGAACGGTTATACACCATTCGTATGGTTGAAGGTACTCCTATTCAAACTCATCTTGATGAGTTTAATTCTATTATTATGGATATGCAAAATATTGATATTAATATTGAAGATGAAGACAAAGCTGTTTTGTTGGTTGTCTCTTTACCTTCTACCTATAAGCACTTCAAAGAAATCATGTTGTATGGAAATAATGATACCTTATCCTTTGAAGATGTTAAATCTAATTTATTGTCCAAAGAAAAATTTGATCTTGAAGTTAATTCTGTGGACAAGGGTGAGGGCTTAAGTGTTCGAGGTAGAACTCAAGAAAAAGGGAGTACCAATTATAAAAAGTTCAGATCCAAATCCAGAGGTCGCAAATCCAACAAAACTTGTCGCTATTGCAAGAAACCGGGGCATGACATTCCTGATTGTTTTATCTTAAAGAAAAAACAAGAAAAACAAGATAAGGGAAAATTTCAACAATCCTCTGAAGCTGCTAATATTGAAGCCAATTCTGACGGTGATATTCTTTTATCTGTTGTCTCTTATAATAATAGGAGTAAAACAGAATGGATTCTTGATTCTGGATGTACTTTTCATATGTGTCCTTATAAGGACTTATTCACCACTTTTGAACATGTTGACAGTGGTGTTGTTTTGATGGGCAATGATACCCAATGCAAAGTTGCAGGAATAGGTACTATTCAGATCAAGGCTCATGACGGTGTTGTCAGAACCTTGGCTAATGTCCGCTATATTCCAGATTTGAAGCGGAACTTAATTTCTCTTGGCACCCTAGAGTCTCTCGGGTGTAGGTATTCAGCTGAAGGTGGAGTTCTAAAGGTATTGAAAGGTGCTATGGTATTATTGAAAGCTAACCGGATTGGTAGTTTATATGTCTTGCAAGGTTCTGTTGTGACAGGTTCAACAGCTGTATCTTCTTCAATGCATGATAATGACATTACCAAATTATGGCACATGCGCCTGGGCCATATGAGTGAAAAAGGTATGCACCTTCTAAGCAAACAAGGTCATCTTGGTAAACATGGCATTGGTAAATTGGATTTTTGTAAACATTGTGTTTTTGGGAAACAGAAAAAGGTTAGTTTCTCCACTGCAACTCACCGTACCAAAGGTATTCTTGATTATATTCATTCTGACCTTTGGGGCCTTCTAAATTTCCTTCTAATGGAGGATGTCGCTATATGATGACCATCATTGATGATTTTTATCGCAAAGTTTGGGTTTATTTTCTGCAGCATAAAAATGAGACTTTCTCCACTTTCAAAAAGTGGAAAACTCTTGTTGA
>NC_032026.1:10962422-10977148 GCF_001865875.1 Lupinus angustifolius | reverse complement strand
ATATATTGTGAGTGCATTCTTGGTGAGAATTCTTGTTCCATTTGAGAGAGTATTTGTGAGAAAAATATTGTCATTTGTCCTCATCATTATAAGAGGATTTCTTGTACTCTTCTTTTTTACATAGTGGGATTTTGCTCTTGATCGCCCGTGGTTTTTTTCCTCTCACACTGAGGGGTTTTTCCACGTTAAATCTTGTGTGTTATTTTCTTTATCCTTTACTTGCTTCTCTTTTGTTTTCAATTGATTCAATCATGTGCTTCCGCATTGTGCTCTAACCTTAACATTTACCCTTCACATAAACATGCACTACTCATAATATAAATGAATTCACTTATGGAATATATGCCAAGTAATAATATGTCTTGCAACAATGTCAAAGCTAACCACAAAAGGTTTACTTTGAATAATGATTTCAGGGTCAATTAAGTAATGGAATGACAATAGCAGTGAAGAGACTGTCAAAGTATTCTGGGCAAGGCATTGAAGAGTTTAAAAATGAGGTTGTTTTGATTTCAAAGCTCCAACACAGAAATCTTGTGAGGATTTTAGGTTGTTGTGTTCAAGGAGAGGAGAAGATGTTAATCTATGAGTATTTGCCAAACAAAAGCTTGGACTCTTTCATTTTTGGTATGTCTTGTTTTCTCTTCATTAGTAATAGTGCCTTAACTCTTATTTTGGAAGTAGTCATGACACTTCAATTTATGGTGACATTTTCATAGTTCAAAGTTTCAAGCAGTAGAATAATTGATCAAACATGCGTAACTCGTGATACCTCGAATTTTTTATCCAGATGAAACTAAAAGGTCACTTCTAGACTGGGGAAAACGATTCGATATCATTTGCGGGATTGCTAGAGGGATCTTATACCTTCATCACGATTCGCGTTTAAGAATCATTCATAGAGACCTAAAGGCCAGCAATGTCTTGCTGGACTCTGCAATGAACCCAAAAATTGCAGATTTTGGTATGGCTAGAATATTTGGTGGAGAACAAATTGAAGGAAACACAAATCGTGTGGTTGGAACCTAGTAAGTACTCATCAATTTCCCTGCATTATGCTACTTATATATTCCTATGCTAATATAAAACCTCTTCAGATTTCAAACACAATATAATAAGTAAATAGTCAACACAGACATTAAACCAAGGTTGTAGTAGCAGTGCCATTGTTGTTGTGTTGGGCTGTGCTGTCCTGATGCGGCCAGTGCAACCCGCAATCAAGGCCTTTTATGGTTGTAGTGTCTGTTGCAACGGAGACATTGTCGCTGATATAATCCACATTACAAAACGTTGAACTTCACATCACTAAAAATAAGAATTTAGTGTTTTTTATTATCATCTTTTGATTTTGCAGCGGGTATATGTCACCAGAATATGCCATGGAAGGAAACTTTTCAATAAAGTCTGACGTGTACAGCTTCGGAGTTTTGCTTCTAGAGATTGTTACAGGCAGAAAGAATAGCGGTCAATATGAGGACATTACAAGCACAAATCTAGTTGGCCATGTATGTATTTTTGTGAAAAAACTACATTCCAAACTTCAATTTTCTAAGTCTAATTATTCTACTTTCTTCAATTAATGTAGATTTGGAATCTATGGAGAGAAGGCAAAGCCATGGAGATTGTAGACCAGTCATTAGGAGAATCATGCTCTGACCATGAAGTCGAAAGATGCATCCAAATTGGGCTTTCATGTGTACAAGATTATGCCTTGGACAGACCATCTATGTCAATAGTTGTTTCTATGTTGAGTAATATTGAATCCACTCTTCCTACACCAAAATACCCTGCATTCATTTTCAAGAAAACTCCACATGATAGTTCAAATCCATCAACCAGTGAAGGAATTTATTCAGTAAATGAGGTAAGTATAACTATGATTGAAGCTCGCTGAAGATCATGGCTCTTAGAATTGCATATGGAACAGTGGAAGTTTTATTTGCTTCATATAGGATACTGTTGTGAACTGAACTAAGGTTTACCAAAACACTGTATATGAGAATAAACATATTATTCGGTTCAGATTAACAGTATAAAGTCAAGGGTGATAATGAGGCAAAGGCATTGGCCATGTTTTGCTTTTTGTTTTTTTGTAAAACTACATTGTTGTTAATATATTTTTGTATAAAGAAGAAAATGAAAAGCCATTTAATAATAGTGTGTATTAATGTTAGTGTGAAGTTATGAGCATTTTATGTATTAATGGTAGTATTTTATGTAATGCATATCCTCCTATCCCTTTTTCCATATCAGGTGTAAGCTTTTTCGTGCAAACAAAATGTGACAACTGACAAATATGTAAATAAACAAAACATGTATTATGCTTTCATTGAGAGTTGAACTCAAGACCTCCCGCTTACTAAACGGGTGCTCTAACCAACTGAGCTATGAAAGCAACTTGAGATTAGTTGAACAATATGGTATTATATATCGATTCTAAAAGCAACTGAAATGAAGAAATAGATTGGGATCCAGAATATGGTGACACTTGAACGAGGGAATGTTACCTAATAGTTGTCTACTTGTCTGGTACCCTAATTAACGAACAAGGAATTAGTAGAGAAAAGTGTTTATGAAGTTAATATATTCAAATGTGTTAATTTTAATTTTCCAGTATATATTTTTCCATTTATTGATTCATTAATTAATATCTTTACCACAAGCATATGACAATCGAAGACTTCTTTAAGAGCTCCTTTTTGTTTTTAGTTTTTAGCTTTTATTCTTGTACTTGTATGAAGTTTTTCAATGTAGTTTTGCCATTTTAGATTCTCAAAAAAAAGGTAACCTCATCTAAAGATTGCAAAAGAAACGTGAAAACTATTAAAGTATTGAAGCAGGGTTTGACTCAATTATTATATGATATGATGTCATGGTAAGTTACAATGTTGGATCACCAAGGTGATGTTCAGTCTTGAAGGAGATAGGGTATTAACTATTCAAGTATTATTGGAGTCTCACATTGCTCAAAAATTTAAATGAATAAGTATTTATCTCTACCTCTTGTAGAATCCCTCGCCTGCAAAGACCAAATTTTTAACATAGGAATCTCCTTCAATATGAGAGGTAGAAAAAAAGAAAAAAAAAATCAATTATAAAGATATTGAGTACAAAGTGTTTTCTAATAAACAAGGATACCACAAACTCACTAGTAACAAAAATGAAAATCACCCAAGCGCAAACATTTATAAAACCCCACAGAAAGGTATAACAGCAAAACCCAAATGGAAAAAGAAAATAAACTCACAAGCTTAGGAACAAAAGTTAAAATTTCAGGCAAAACGCCGAGAAATCTACAATTATTAAGCTACGTAAAAACATTACAAATGAATCTAAAACAAGTCGAGTAAAAAAAACTTAAGTAATAAGTCTATCAATTCATATAGACATACAAGGCCTTCAAACTATTCATGGAAACATGGTTCATCAATGTCAAACTTCAATTACAGTTAAATTTCCAATAGTTTTTTCCCACAAGTGTAAATCCCACTATTTATAATATCCTTGGTCCAAGTATTAAGACATTAAGAACCAAGAGTTTTTTTAAGCTGTGGCCCAAACATAACCAATACCATGCTAAGCACCACTCAAAGTGTGGTCCAAGCAAAAAACACCTTGTCTTCAAATACTTGCCACAAATGAACCATCGGCTTTTTATGCCACCGCCTGCGATGATAGAGGAATCCAATACAACGATAGATATCTAACCAATGATTATGTAATCATTCATGTATTATATCACATTTTCTATTGTAACATACACAACTTAAGCAATTAATATTATTCTTGGCTTTTTGTGCGTTACACAAATAAAAAGCAAAAACTTTTGCACAAGTCATAACACACATAAATTGATTTCACAGGGACCATCCGGTCAAACACACATAAATTAAGCAACCATTGCATGACCAAAGTAAATTAAATTTACTAAACAAATCTCAATCATTTAACAAGCTGGTGCCCCGACCCGTCAAATTCTGCTCCACCTTCATTTTGTTCATCACCTCTCATTGTCATTCCCGAATAAATTGGAACCGCACCGGAGTTTGGTGCCGCCGCCTGATACAAATGCTGATTCATACCGCTATGAACCACCGCAGCTGAGGGACTGTAAGGATGCTCCGGTGTCAAATGCCTTATCCCTGGCCCATTCCCATATATTTGACCCGAACCCGGAACCATATGATGGTACCCGTATGGAACCTGAACCGGTCCCACAGCGTGATGATATGGTTGTTGTTGAACATATGGATATGGTGCCTGCATAGGAACCGGTTGGACCGGTACAGTACCTGGTTGAACCGGACCGGGATAATAATAAACCGGAATCGTTTGTACAGAGTGACCAGAATAAGCAGCATCTGGTGCGTAGTGTACTACTTGGTTAACCGGGTACGTGTTCGGGTTTACTTGCCCACCCGTTTCAGCTTCAACTTGACTTCCCCTTGATTCGGTAAAAGAGTTTGAGAGTTTAGTTTTAACCGGTGGAAGGTTTGGGATAGAAGGTGCTGATGATGAGGAACAAAACGGCGAAGAAACAATCGGGGCAGGAGAACCCGGATCCGAATTTGAAACGTTGTCTTGTAAAACGG
This sequence comes from Lupinus angustifolius, assembly GCF_001865875.1. Taxonomy (NCBI): domain Eukaryota; kingdom Viridiplantae; phylum Streptophyta; class Magnoliopsida; order Fabales; family Fabaceae; genus Lupinus; species Lupinus angustifolius. The sequence goes on along the minus strand of NC_032026.1, from coordinate 10,972,556 downwards.
GTCGGTTATTGGGTCGTGGTTCACGTTGTTGTTGTGTTTCGTCGGAGTTATGATCCAATCCGAATAAGTAATCGGGTACTTCTGAAAGCATTGAAGAAGCTTCGGAGCGTCCTCGTTCAAGTGCACCTGAAACGCCGCCGTTTAGTGCGTCTAGGAACCAGTTTTCGCGGTTTGCTGAACCGTTTAGGAGTGAGCTTATGCTGTTGGTTCGAGAAGGTTCCGGTTCTGTTTCGGGGAAGAGGAAAAGTCGAAGACGAACTGATCGCGAGTTTTGATTCCGTGCGACGCGGTCGTATTCGTCCATCATGTTCTCCACGTCTTCGTCCGTCGTAACGGAGATCAACGCGTCAAGGTCCTCGTTTGGAAGCTGGTACTTCACCGTTATGTTAGTCATGCCTGTACACGATCAGACCCAAGCAAAATAAATTATTATAAATAAAAAAGAAAAAACTAAGAGATATATAAGTGGCGGTTACGGACCTGAGAGTTTAAAGAGTTTGAGGAGGAGGGCGGAGAAGGAGATGGAGCGGTGGATGGCGACGATTCGGGTGTCGCCACCGACGTATCGGAGCTGGTTGTCGTGGGGGCGGGGAAGGATCTTGCCACCGAAGCTGCACATAAAGCGGACACGTGGCGGTGGTTCATGGAAGTGGTCGGAGCGAGGGGATGAGGTGACTGAGTCAGTGTCGAACTCAGGGAGGTGGTGTGACGTCATTCACCGGCGAAATAAGAATGAATTGGATTCTATTTGAGAGTGAGAACCGTACTTTCTCCGCTGGCAATTGCAGCTTTGCATGCTCAATCAACATATATAAGGGTCCCGAGGGCTCACCCACTTGGGGTCTCATATGCTCATTCTTTGCCAATACTTGAATATAAAATTGGATAATGTAACTAGTAACAAAATGTGACTAATAATTAGCATAGATATTATTTCTAAATTTGTCCACCAAACCATATATAAAATATTATTTTTAGACTTCAATTATTTTTATAATATGATTTCAAATGTAGATATTAATTTTAAAAATTAATTTAATTAAGCTCAAATCAAATTGTCGTTGACCAACAGAATATTAGTAAGTAAGGTATAGTTTGAAGACATATTTTTTATATGTTAAAAAATAATTATGAAACTAATCTTGTATTATTACTTGTTTTTCTGCGTGGTGACAGGAGGGTGAGTGAGGCAAGGATTTGCCTCTGTAATTAATTAATATTATTAAATGTTCTTTTGTAACTTAAGGTTCCAGATTAATAATCAATACAAAGTTAAGGTCTATACACATTCCCAATTTTAATAAGAGTGAAATATTAATATATTGACAGTGTAAAAAAATATGTATAATCAGTGCATCATCCATTATTTATTTGGATTATTTTTTGTAAAAAGTCAAATATAATTGAAAATAAATGAAAGATAATAGAGAGACAGTATAAAAAACTTTTATGCTATATTGATGTATACATCTTTTTCTCTTTAATAACTACTTGCAATATTAACTATACAAACTTTCCATCTCTCTGTGTTTAATTCTCACTTACTTTTTCCTCCAACTTTTTTTGGGTACAAATAACTTATTCCCATTTATATTTTCCATTATAAACCTTAAGATTCCTTTACTTGGTTTCCCAATCGTACAATTCTTAGCACAGAGCTTTTCTCTTTTGTCTTTATTCATAAAGGTTTTTTGTCTTTGTTCATTTTTCTTGGATGTGTAGATGTGACTTTCTTTGGCAAACAATTTTATTTTGTTAACTATTACCTTCTATTAATAATTTTAGTTTTGTCATGCTACGTCCATATAACTATTTACATTAAGTGGAAGAAAAAATAAATTGGCAATGGGATCTTAAAGGCGTATAATGGATAGTATTAGAATAATTGAAAAGAAAAGTAAGTGGGAATTAAAAATGAAGAGATGATAAATATGTTGAAGTAATATTATACTTATTGAGTAGGATATCTTTGGAGATTCTATCATAACAACAAATCTCAATTATAGTTAATATGTCTTTAGTTAATGGTAAAAAGCCTATCACGGGTCTAATATTTAGTCAATGAAACATTAGACTAGATCATACCTATTTAATAAATAATCACACTTTACCTTATCAAAAAACTTATTTAATATAATGGATTATATCCAATCTTCTTAAAAAGTCTCCTATTAAACCTAACAGATCGGTCTATATAATTTTATATTTATTTTATATAATATACATAAAATAAAGAGAAAAATATATAAAACCTATAGCCAATTTGACATTGGAGTTTTAGATTTGTCAATTTTAAGATACATATCAACATAATTAAAATCATATTAACTTATCTAAATGTCTTATGAGACTTTTAAGTAGGCTAAGATGTGTGACCAGATTATTTGATAAGTCAGGCATATATATGGAGAAAAAATTAAACAATCACATAGGTTGGCTAAGAGCGTAATTTATTAAATAAACTAAGTCTAATTAAGAGATGAAAATCCAATAACGTCTAACCTAATATCTTTCCACCCTTAATCTTATGGGATAAAAATCCAATATAATTTAATATTCTCGTTTTATTCATGATAACTTTTTAACAAAAGTGTTCTTTTATTTTTTTATAACATATGGTAAGATTATTCATCTGATTTAATCTTATAACGTATGCTAAGATTATTAATCTTATACTAATTTAATGTTCCTCTTAATTAATAATTTTATTATAATAAATAGTAATCTCTTAGATTTAGCCAAACTACATAAATTTTATATTCTTCTTTTCCATTTACACAAATTACTCTTAATTTTTTAGTACTATTAAGGGTATCCCCTCACCTTTTTTAGTAATAAACTAATCTCTTTCAGGGTTCATGGCTGCCCCTCCCAACAAATGTTGCTCCCAGAAATTGAACTCTCAACCCTGGAGATCTAGTAGACCCTACACTACTAGACCAACGCCTTGTTAGTTTCCTAATTTATATACACACATTAAGTGACTACCTCTAAAATGGAGTTGAGTATAATATTTTAAACGAAATGAGTGATAAGTATAATTAGGCTAAACTTATGATGTGTCAATTTAATTACTCAAATTACCTAATTATATATTAGCTACGATAAATTGACAATTTGTAAATTTGAAGATAAAATTTGACTATGAATTCACTTTTCACTATTATGTATTGATGTAAACCAAGGGAGAACTTATGATTTGTGGAGGAAAATCTTACAAGTAGGAGAGCTACTTGGAATCCACATTCTTGGAAGGAAATTGTGATAGTTTTTAGTTATTATTTTATTGCATGAATAAATGAGAATAATTCTCATGGGTAGTCTTAAGATTTATTTTAATTATTGTCTAAGTATTTTATTTAGCTTCTTTAAAATCATGTAAGATGGGGTTGAGAATTTATTTTAATTCCTTCTAACATGGTCCAATAGTGACAAGTGGTTAAGTCCTAGGAGGGCACGGCTAGACCATGTGGAATCATTATAATAATTAAGCAAGGAGATAGCATTGATAGGCCAATTTCAAATTGGCGTGGGGAGAGTCTAATAAGACAAGTTTCTATCAATCCAACCAGCCTCGAAATAAATGAAGGATTTGAAAGCAAACGAATGACCATTTCAAATTGGTTCAACCTTATTTCAAGAAAGACAAGTAATCAAGTCTCATTCAAGGCATTCAAGTCAATGATCATTCAAGAAAGGCAAGTAATCATGTCTCATTCAAGGCATTCAAGTCAAGGATAAAAGTCCAATCATCTCATTCAAGTCTGAATTCAAACTCACGGCCAAACATGAAGATCAACAGATTAACTCAACAATTATGAACTTTCCTTTTCAAGACCAAATCTGTCATAATTAATTCAACCAAGCAAGAGATAAGGCACAATCAATTTTTCAATTTCAAATAGTCACATGGTTGAATGCATCAAATGGATTTCAGCCAACACATGGCCAAATCAAATCAGTCATTAAACTCCAACTAAAAACCATTTAATTATATGTTTTAATAATGATTTCAAATTTCAAATTAGATATAGTCAATTCAGAATTTCCCTATTTATGTATTCCTTTCATGATGAATGAGTTAAGTTGAATTTTGTTTGGATTAATTCCTCTTTAGTTGAGCTTTGCTCCTAACTTAGAACTTATCAAGACTAGTTATTGTGGCGTTCATAGGCTTATCACCGTTTTCCTTGATAAGAACAAGGTTAAGGCGCCACACCAATGATGATAAGCCTATGAACACCATAAGAACTAGTCTTGATAAGTTCTAAGTTAGGAGCAATATTCAACTAAAGAGGAATTAATCCAAATAAAATCCAACTTAATCCATTCATCATGAAAGGAATACATAAATAGGGAAATTCTGAATTGACTATACCTAATTTGAAATCATAATTAAAACATATAATTAAATGGTTTTTAGTTGGAGTTTAATGGTTGATTTGGTTTGGCCAAGTGTTGGCTGAAATCCCCTTGATGCATTCAGCCATGTGACTATTTGAAATTGACAAATTGATTGTGTCTTATATCTTGCTTGGCTGAATTGATTATGACAGATTTGATCTTGAAAAGGAAAGTTCATAATTGTTGAGTTAATCTGTTGATCTTCATGTTTGGCGTGAGTTTGAATTCAGACTTGAATGAGATGATTGAACTTTTATCCTTGACTTGAATACCTTCAATGAGATATGATTACTTGCCTTTCTTGAATGATCCTTGACATGAATGAGACTTGATTACTTGTGTCTTTCTTGAAATAAGGTTGAACCAATTTGAAATGGTCATTCATTTTCTTTCAAATTCTTCATTTATTTCGAGGCTGATTGAATTGATAGCATCTTGCCTTATTAGACTCTTCACATGCCAATTTGAAATTGACCTATCAATGATATCTCCTTGCTTAATTATTATGATGATTCCATATGGTCTAGTCGTGCTCTCCTAGGACTTAACCATTTGCCAGTATTGGACCATGTTAGAAGGAATTAAAATAAATCCTCAACCCCCACCTTACATGATTTTAATGAAGCTAAATAAAATACTTAGACAATAATTAAAATAAATCCTAATACTACCCATAAGAATTATTCTCATTTATTCATGCAATAAAATAATAACTAAAATCTATCATAATTTCTTTCTAAGAATGTGGATTCCAAGTGGCTCTCCTACTTGTAAGATTGTCCTCCATAAATCATAGGTGCCCCTTGGATGATGTATTTAAGCAACATACATTTCCATAACTATTAAGGATAAAATAAAGTATATTGAAATTGACTATGAGTTTCTCGATAGTGTAAGAACCAATGTCTCTTCATTATATTTATTAGAGTAAATTGTATTGGCATACATAAAGTTTAATTTAATTACACTCATCACCCCTTTTGTTTAAAAGAATAGACTCACATCTACTATAGAGATCGTCATTATAAGACATGTACATAAATTTTGAGTGATATGTGCAGATGCGAAAAATAAATGAAAAATATGGATAATTTCACTAAATTTTATCAGTGCTAATGTAATATGCTATTTTATCAAATATAACAAAAATAAAGTAGAGATTGTTAAAAATTTCAATATAGCAATAAATAAAACATAATAAATTCTAGATAAAAATATATCACGTATCTCATAATAAACAAATAAAGGAACTAATTCGTACCCAACATTTGTCTTAACCTAGAAAGTATAAACAAGACAATGATTAAGTCCATATATATAAACTCAGGGTGTCTGAGTCAGATTTAATTTAAAATTAACTTAATTAGATTGAAGGAGAACTCCCTGAATATGTAAATATATTTTGTGGGCACACACATCTCTATGAAATGTTATTTAATTATTAGTGAAAAGGATGGGAAATCGGCGTAAAGAACTTTTTTCAAACTAAAATAAAAATTCTAACGTTGATCTAGTGATATAAAGTTTTGTTAGATTCTTACAACAATTAAAAGGTCAATAATTCAATTATGATTCAATTATTAAGAACGATATTTGTTGAGAAATTGCAAATTGGATTAATTCTTTATCAAAAAATGAAAGGATAATCTTAATAGTATAGAAAAAGTAAAATAAAAATTTCTGTCATCTTGTTTGTGTTGCTAGGAATGGGTGGCTACAAATGGTTTATCCTAATTGATGAAATCACATTTTCTTTGTTATAAAACCGGGGGCGGCAAATTAGTGATGCTAATTCTTAAAGTAGTTAATAAAATAGGAAGCTAGGTTTGTATATATAAAAACAATTTAGTTAGTTGTTGAGTGAGCATGTTGGCACTAAAAAATTATGGTAGGACATTATGTAAGATGTGATGGGCATTAAGGTGTGGTAGTGCCTGTGAGGAATTTAAAGACACACAAGATGTGTGGGTCATTTTTATTTCTTTAAATTAATGCTTTTTTTAAATTTCATTTACTAAAATTAATATTTATACATTAATAATACAAATATTTATACATAATTAATATATCATTCATCATTCATTTGCATTAACTTTTTAAAAAATTGATATGAATAGTAAATGATAAAGTAACAGTATATAAAATCATATATTCTTAGTGCATATATTTTTTCTAAAAACTTACATGGACAACTAAAACCCCAAAAAATATCCTTAGGAATCTATCAATTCAATGTGTTCCTCCACCGATCTATGCAGGGGTGGCCCAACTTATGTGAAAGTCTAAAGTGAATTATAAGATGTGGCCTTTTAAATTAATTGAAATTGTTGTTAAAATCATTATAATTTTATTTGAGACCTTATCTTCTTTTTAAAAAGAAATAGAACATTTAGTCACCCCAATGGTAAATAATTGTCAAAATGGAGATGTCTACTTCCTTATAGAAATATACGGGAATGTGGGATTTTAGTTTTTTAATTCAGTCATGGTTACCATTCATTATGCCAGAGTTACCATTCAAAGACGTTTATTTTACATGTATAATAGCACTTTCATGCGTTTTCTGTTTGACCGTAGTAGTATATGCACATCATTAATCACGCTTCACAAACGTTGTTGTAATGACTATATACCACAGCGCAACACATAAAAAGCGCTGTCATATAATGCATCAATGCCTCGTCCACAAAGCGTTGTCATATAGTGGATCAATACAATAGTGCATCGTCCACAAAGCTCTATCATATAGTCTTAAATAAACAACGCATTTTATAGGTCTTATTAACAACGCTTGTTGTTGCGCTGTTAAAGTTTATATATTTAACAGCGCAATAACAGAAAAACACTGTTTTATTATTCATAAATTTTCTTACACAACACCTTAATACAACAGCGCATCACACACATAGTGCAGTTGTATTAATAATCTACAACATTGCTTTCTATAAAAAGCGTCGTTGTAGTTATCCTTTACAACATTGCATGTTAGGGCTTCCACTACAATTCGCTATTGATTTGTATAAATTAATACATGCATATACATTTATTAGCAGAACAGACATTCTCAACAATACAAATATTTATACATTTTGAATAATACAGACGCATTAATACAGATCAGAAGTTTGTTTTATTAAACATCAATATAATACAAAATACAAGCAATGAATATCATGCCAATTATGTTTTGACAGAGTACATAATTAGAAATAAAAAAATTACATAAATTACACAGAAACAGTATTATACAAATTACAAACAATCAAAATTATACAAAGACTACTTGCATCTATTTTTCATTTTCTTTGATTGTTTTTGTCTTTTAGGGTCATACTTGTCTGGACAAGCATATTGTTTTACCCAAAGCCTTTCATTGTGATCACCTCTTGAATATAAATCATCATTCGTAGTTGGTCTGCTCTCACGCGACTGATATGTCCCAAAAAAGGATCATCTTCATCAATATCTTCATATTCTTGGTCATCAATATTATTGACGATTATTTTGTTAGTTAAAAGAACAATAGATCATTTCATATCAGTTGGATCACTAACTTAGAATACTTGTTGAGCTTGTGATGCTAGAATAAATGACTCATTTTTATATCACGGTCTATTCAGATACACTTGCATGAACCCTAACTCATCAACTCGGAAGCCATTGTTGTTATCAACCCACATACAATAAAAAACTGGCATCCTAAACATTGTGTAATCCAATTCCCATACGCATTCAATCACTCCAAAGTATGACATGTTTGCATAGATTGAGTTTCTATCTTTTGCACTTGACATGTGTAAAGTTCGAGCAACAAGAGTCACACAACTATTTTGCATTTTACTTTGATCATCTTGTTTTTCATATAAAATGTGAACTCATTAATCAGGTAACCAGTGTATTGGACCAATGACTAACCATTTCAATCTTTCGGAAACCAAATGTACATTTATAACCAAATGTGCATTAATTATTTCAACTCCTCATCAATGTGATTTTTTAGCCTCTTTATGAAACACCGATTATGCTCTCTGGAAATCCAATTTTCATTCTTACTTGGGTAACACTTCCTTAACATCTCCTTGTGTCTTTCAACATATGGTTCAACCTCGTCGGCATTATGTTAAACATATAAGTGTGTTTTCTCCAATTCGGTTCTTGTTATAGTCAATATTTCATTCACAGTAATACCTTCACCAAATGTTTTCTTGCATATCGAGGCTTTGGAATGCCCATGAAATCATCATCGGTAAGGTATCTGGTACAAAAATCAAGAGCTTCTTCAAGAACATATCACTCTACAATACAACCATCTGGTCTTGATTGGTTCTTCACATACCCTTTTAATGTCTTCATATAACGCTCAAATGGGTACATCCATCTCATATAGGAAGAGCCACATAGTTGTGTCTCTTGTAACGCCCCGAAAAAAATACTTCTAAAAAACATTGCAGAAAAATAGGTAATTTTTTTTTGATTAGTGACATAAAATTGTTTCCTTTGAAAACCTTCCTTTTCCGGGACATCACTTTAAGTAACTCGAATGCAGAAAATCAACTTATCGTTATCGAATGATAACTTAACCTGATTCACAATTTCCCGAATGACACAATGCATATAATCGGTTAAGCCATAATTAGTTCATACAAACTAGATCAACAAAGGCGGAACCTACTTCGCCACTAACATATACAAAATCAGAAAGAAACACAGCCCCCCAACCAAAAAAACAAAAATGGGACATCGATGGGCAACAAGCTGACTCAAAATATTCCAGGAATGATGGACCCCTCACTCGGGTCCTCCTCCTCTTCCGAGTTAGACACGAGGTTGATCACCTCCACCGAGCTCTCTACATTTACGAGCTCAACGACCTCGTCCTCCTCATCCTCTTCCTCCACTTCATTATGCCATAACCCAGCGGCATAATTTGGAGGGGATGACATTCTCAAAACCAGAGCCTTCTTGAAGGAACCTCCTCCAAGAACCCGGCTCCTCTGGGCTCTACTGGATGACGAAGCATCTGAACAATCTGACCACGTCCTCCGACTGTGGGAAGGAACAGCGCCATCACTCCTGACTGGCGGGTATCAAAATCCAAACACTGGAGACATCAGCCTCTTTGGCGCAAGGTGAAGGAAGCATCAATGTAGGTGTCAGGCTGAGGGATCATCATCGATGACCCGTTGTACATCATGTGTAACGACAGACCGCAGGGGCCTGTGTTTGTATACATGTGCCCATCACTATTCCATTGTCCCATCGGGGACATTGTGAAGTGATAACCTCGAACGTGATTGTTGCTGCTGGACATCTGCATAGCGAATATACACAAACAAGAACAATACAACAGAGAGAGTAAGACATCTAATGAACATAAATTCATTGACAGCGTGGACTTACTCAGTATATCACACTCAGACATAAAATATATTTTTACATATAATTCATCATTTATCATTTACATCATGAAGTAATACATAACTTACCATTTATTCCAACTTTGCCAATATATCACATAATATAATTGATATTCCACTCATAACCATATCACACGCATAAACATAGGAATACACAATGATTGAAGCGCACATGTGGGAATTCACTTCCACAATAATAATGTATGCATGATATGTCATGATTATCCACTTTACACCAACATCCATCCAACATCCTAATCGGAAATAATCGAGAGTACAGGTCCCGTACCAAGCCGCTTTGTACGCACCCGAA
>NC_032026.1:10961155-10962322 GCF_001865875.1 Lupinus angustifolius | reverse complement strand
CCCATCCTTAAGCCATCTCCCGACAAGGAATGCTTCTCGTGGGACCCGATAGTACGTCAATTGTACATGCTCAAGGTAACATCTCAATCACAACAACCCATCACCGAATACTCCTGGACGGTCACATGACCAAGCCTCTTACGGTCGGTCGATCGTTGTTCAGTGATATCGTGTATCCTTACTAGGGTACCCCTAGTTCACGACCTCAAGTCAGATACTTTCCCAACAAGGCATAAACATAACAATACTTTCACACGTTTGTGGAATCATGCTTCTCATCTAAGACATGATCTCATTCCACAACTTTTATATCACAACACACCCTACCCGGGTTCATCACATTGTTCATAACATCATTTCATTTCAATCTTTCAATACTGTCCCTCGCTAAAGCAGGGACTAGTCGCTCAAGCGAAAATTCATCTTTAAATCTCAAATAATTGAAGCTTTCCTCGCCTAGGCGAAAGTACTATCGCCCAAGCGAAGCCTCTTCTCGCTCAAGCGAGACATCTCTCGCCCAAGCGAGAGAGTTCCAGGGGCTCATTAAAATCCTGGGCTTTCTCACCCAAGCGAGGCCCTTGCTCGCCCAAGCGAGGCCTCCCATCTCTCAAGCGAGACATCTCTCACCCAAGCGAGAGAGTTACAGAAACTCATTAAAATCCTTGGCGTTCTCGCCCAAGCGAGGCCCTTGCTCGCCCAGGCGAGGCTTGCTCGCCCAAGCGAGGTTCTGTCGCCCAGGCGAGGGAGTTCCAGAACCAAAACTTCCCCTCGCCCAAGCGAGACTATGTTCGCCCAGGCGAGAGTTTCTCGCCCAAGCGAAAGGGACTTGGACAGAATACCAATTTTGCCCTTTTCGACAACCGAAAATATATTTAAACATGGTTTGTCAAACACCGGCACTCAGAAAAGTTCCCAACACCATTCATATATAATATCCAACACATTTCATCAACAATCATATATATTCAAAGGCGTTCAAACGTAAAAATCTTGGGTTTCTTAAAACCCAAGTTAACTCCAAAACCTTTGAGATGGTTTAGGAGATCCGGGTGTCATATTCGGACACCACTATGTCACGATGTGTTCTCTCTCACCTTAATGAAGCGTGCTTTAACTCATCAACTAAGGGTGGTTTGGTTTCAAAGTTCGAACACCGAAATCTTCGTA
>NC_032026.1:10960637-10961055 GCF_001865875.1 Lupinus angustifolius | reverse complement strand
GATTTAAGACGTTCTTTGATAATCTTACCACTTTAAAGTAAGTTATTCAAAGTATCATTTAAGATTTTTATGAGGCATTCATTAACATCATTTTTAGCAAAGATTTATATTTTTCCAACTTGTTACAAGCCATGGTTTTAAGGCTAACAACAAATAGAAATACATACATTCTCATTTTTCCAAAACATTTCCTAAAGGTTCCTTTGATTTCATTATCATCTCATTTGGCTAAAATAACAAAATACATGCAATGAAACATTATAACAACTCCATGAACACAAGTTGTTCATGGTTTCAACAAAATATTTTCATAAGTTCAAGAACATCACCATTTTCGGTTTTGAGGAGAAAATGAGTTAGAAAGCGTTTTAGAAAATTTCAACGGTTGAATATGTTCTTGACATGCTCATGAATAACA